>NC_060130.1:975257304-975560334 GCF_021461395.2 Schistocerca americana | reverse complement strand
GTGTTTGTCTCTGGTGTTGTTCCATTGTGTCTAACTTTTCAAGCTTTTGCTGTGTTTGTCTCTGATTTTGTTCCATTTGTTGCATTAATTGCAACAATAATGTATTAGTGTCTGGAATCTGTTTCTCTACGCTTTTCGGCAGTGCATTTGCACCGACAACATTCACATTTTGACAAGCAGAAAATGTGTCTTGACTTATTTGAGAAAACGGTGATGACCCAAAACCTGAATCTACAGTATTTGCGAAATTGTGTCCTGTCATTTCGGATTCCTGAGGCGAGCTGTTGCCGACCGATCGATCGATAATGCGTCCCTCTTCACTAATTGTTTCACTGTCCACGCCATTGTTTGCAGCCCACTCCATTTCCCTATTCACAATTACCAAATTACTACTTTGAACATCAGTTAATTCATTACTCGGTGGCGCTAACACACTGCTTTCATTTTCACTGTCATTTCTCAGTTTACTTTGGAGCCTAGTATTACGTTTTTCACACGCCATAATTGTCACAATATTTCACACGACAACGCAGAAAAGCACAATTTGAAGATCAAAAATAAGAGAACACATTAACATAGCACTGAAAATAATATCTAGTTAATTGCAGCTGCGAAATACTTGGTGCAAATCTACATGCATGCCACAACTGTTTTACTGTACAACAATGAAAAACTACAACTACAAAGGAAATTCTCTCTACAATTACGCGCTAGCAACACTAAATACACAAACTACAAGAAAAATCAGAAGATTCCAGTGAGGTATCCTAGGCTAAGGGTCGACATATGAAACTTCCCCTTTGAACAATTATACACGACTGTGCTTAAACTGACACACAATATTTTGTTAGCGCAACGCAATCTGACTTTCAAAATTCCCTACAAAAGAATGGCCCTGACTAACATTAAACTATACCTTTCACAAATCACTTACCTCACAAAAATCTTCGCTGCTCAAGCTACTGCAATACAGCGAGCGCCACTACTGCCAGCTAAATAAAAGATTCAAACTATGGAAGGCACTAACTACTGATAGGGATAGTTAGCAAATGAAAGATATTAGTAGAGAACAAATAATGTATTTACCTTGATATCATCATATATAAATATAGCAGTTCATGCCAAATTACAAAACTCCGCCATCTCTCTCCCCCCATCCACCACTGCTGGCGGCTCACCTCCAACTGCGCAACGCTACGCGCTGTTCACAGCCAGCTGCCTAACACTACAATGGCGAGTATTACAACAATGCAAAGCAGACACAGACTGCCCACAGCACAGCCAGTGATTGTCATACAGAGGTGGCGTTACCAATAAAAAACCTAAACAGCCTACTTACATAGAGAAAACATAAACAGCCTACTTACAAGGTGACAGAATGCGGCTTGCAAATGCGATGTTTTTAATTACTGTAGAGCCATCTTCTTCAATTTCCTGGAAAATATGTACGCCTAAAGCGGTATTGGAACTGTCAGTGGCAATGGAAAAATTTCTAGTAAGATCTGGGTGCGACAAAAGTGGTGCATTCAACAAAGTATGTTTCAGGTTCATGAATTCAGAATGTGCTTGCTTATCCCAAGACCAAATACTGTTTTTACCTGTTAATTGGCACAATCTGGGTGTGTCTAAAGGAGAGTGATGAATAAATTTACGAAAAAAGTTAATTATGCCCAAAAAACTGCGCAATTGTTTTTTTTTTTTGTCGTAGGAATAGTAATGTCACGTAGAGCTTGAAGTTTTTCCGGATCAGGCGTAATGCCTTCTGCTGAAATTACGTGTCCAAGAAATTTTATGGAAGTTTTGCCAAAGTGCGATTTACTGAGGTTAACTGTGAGTCCTTGTGCATGAAAAGTTTGCAACAGTTGTTCTAAAATCACATTGTGTTCAGACCAGTTAGCTTCTGCAATAAGAATATCGTCTACGTACGTCGTAATTCTGTCTTTAAGTTCTGTCGGAAGTATTGTGTTCAAACCGCGAATAAAAGCTGCTGAAGAAATAGTTAAGCCGAACGGTAATTTACAAAATTGATAACAGTCGCCAAAACGGAGAAAAGCTGTATATTTTCTACAGTTCGGATGAAGCTGAATTTGCCAAAATCCCGATTTCAAATCTAATGTGGAATAAATAGCTGTACCGTGAAATTTCTGTAGAAGTTCCTCTAGTGTCTGTGGTCGATCTGTTTCATTAATAATAATGTCATTAATGTGACGTCAATCAAGTACAAGGCGAAGTGAGCCATCTTTTTTCTTAACAATATGTAACGGGTTTATGTACGGACTAACTGCCGGTTCAATAATTCCTTGGTCAAGCATATCCTGCAACTCTTTTTTAACCTGTTCTCTGTGGATATATGGAATGGGATAATGCTTTGCTTTAAAAGTGTCGTGCTGCTTCACTTGAAATTCATACATAAAGCCGGACATAGTACCTGGAATGTTGTCGAAAACTGGAGCTTGCTGTAAAAGAATTTTGTGTAGTTGCGTGCGTTCGTCGTCTGTATTTGCACTGCTTTGTTTAACCTTATCGGAAATCATCTGCATTACGTCGTAGTCAGTTTCGTCTGGAGTATTATAGTTGTGTACGTACGTATCAGTGAACAATGTGGAATTACAGTCAATGTTACGTGTTGCGGAAATGACCTCTGTGCGATTAATTGTTTGCTCTTCCGCAGATAGTGAGTGCTGAAATTCTATAGCAAATTGTATATTTTCATCCTTCAACATTAAATAAGAATTCTGAAAATCAATAACTGCGTCGTGTTGTACCAGAAAATTCGTACCTAAAATAACGTCTGTTGCTAATAAAGGAACAATCCAAAAATTTGAGTGGAAAGTATGACCTCCAATACAGAATGATAAATGCGTCTGTAATTTAACGTCTACTCCTTTACTCGGTACCGCTCCTTTCACTTTTGTTTTGCCTAAAGGTAATGTCGGGTAGGTATTCTCTTTGTTACACTCGTTAAAAGTTTCTACATTTATTACTGATATAGGTGATCCGGAATCAATTACTGCTGAAAATTTCGATGAACCAATTTTAATTTCGATGACAGGATGTGAAATAGTTTTCTGAACAAATGGTCTTTCCTCCAAGAGAGTGTCTCTGATATCGTCAAAAGTAATTACATTTTCGTGAACAACATTTTGCTTGTCTAAGGTAGTGCTTGTGTTATTGGAAGATGCGTCCTGTACAGTATCTAGTCAGATTCTATCTGATGTGTTACTATTTTCAGCTGGATGTTGTGGCATTTCTACTATTTGAACTGTTCTATTACTTCTTCCAGACATATTACGTTCTGGATGATACTTACTGTCGGGATCATTCATGAGAATAGGTTCTTGTGTATAATTTTGCTGTTGGTATGTCCGACTGTTGTTAGATGTACGCTGAAAATTGTTCTCATTATTTTTACGTCTGTCGTAATAGTCATTCCTATACGGTGTATTGCGATAGGAATTGAAATACTGTCTTCTCTGTACTTAGTTGTTTCCTTGCTGCCGTGCGTTACTATTTGTTGTATCAGGGACTATACGTGCACGCGGCGATACATTAGAGTTTGGTTGACCTTGTAGACTGCATTGTTGGTTAGGTATGCTAAGCGGCTGACTTTCATGCTATTGTAGTGAAAAACATCTATTGTTACTAAAATGTGGTTGCGACTGCCGAAAATTTTGTACATACTGATGATTACGATTTTATCTGTTATTAAAGTTCTCGTAGTTGTCATTTCTCGAGTGCCTAATGAAAATTGTCACATTCCGTAAAAATTTGTCTTATCGGGTTTTCATTACAACGTTTCTTAATTCTACATAGAGCAATAGTTAAAGAGCTGTTTTGGTAGATAATAAGGATAGTAGAAGAGAAGGCAGCAGTGCAGAAAACTAAAGATGAAACAGCACTACTACAGCTCGGGGCCCTATGCACGCTACGGCACATATTCATTAAAGCGTAATGAATCCCCTGAGGTCATTTACGCACTGCAAATAAATTTTAGCTTTTGCGTTGCAAGCAATAGCGGTAAAATTCCAAAAGTAAATCGCTGTATTCTTGCTAATTCCAGTTTCTGCATAATAGGTAATGCTGATGAAAATACAATAGCAAATTGTCGCCTCAGGTTCAAAGCTAGTTTCTCCATTACAGGTAATAGCGGTGAAAGTACAAAAATAAATTGTCGTATACAGTGCAAATCGTGTACCTGTACGCTGTCATTATTAAATTCCTTACATTTTCTTACAAATGCAAATTGCTCGAAATCTACGTTCTCGTCACTCAGTTTGAGAACACGTTCAGGTTTGTGTGTGAATCTGTTCGTCTGTGTCATTTCGGATTTCAAGTTGCATAGCTTGTTAGATTTTAAGTCGCGTAACTTTTCGGATTTTAAGTCGCGTAGTCTCTGTAAACTGCTCAAATTATACGCGCTGCGTAAGTCTGACAAATGTTCGCAACGTGGCGGATTCTGTGGCGTATTGGTGACTGAAATATTTTTCAGTTCTGTTACTTTAATACTTTCGTCAGTTTGGTTGATCTGTCGTGCAAATTTCTCATCAACTTCCGTATTCAGACTGTGTGGAATTTCTGGTAACTCTAAATTAAACTCGTCGCGAATCTGTACTGCGTTTTTAGGGCATTGTTCGGTGACTGCATTAATTTCGTATATCTGCGTTGCGTTTGCTGAACATTGTTCAGTGACGGCATTAATTTCGTCTTTATGTGATTTTGTTGTGCCTACACGTGTACTACTTAATTCTTGTGCAACAGTGCCAACTTCTTCATTACTGTTATTAGCACAAGCCTTAGTATCTTCACGTAATTGTTCTTTACTGTCCTGACATTGCACGGTAACAGCTGTAATCTGCTCACTAACTTGTTTGTTCTGTTCTTTAAGGTCGTCTTGTTTTTCGTTTGTGAGTCCGAAACTTTTATCAATTGTTTCGCTAAGTTGTTTGAAATGGTTGTCGAATTTTTCATTTAACTTGTCTTGTTTTTCGTTCTGTTGTTTGACCTGTTCACTAAGTTGTTTGAGATTTTCACTCTGTTGTTTGTTACCCTCACTAAGGTTGTCTTGTTTTTCAATAATTTGGTTAACTCGTTGCAGCAATAGTGCCATAATTTGATCCGAGCCGAAATTAGCATTTCTATTCTCGTTGTTTATTGGTGTACCCGCAATTGTCGCGCTTTGTGTGACCATTTGGTCATTCTGCAATTTGCAAAAGGATTTGTCAGTCGAATGTACACTATCAGTCGTTGTTTCGGAATTAAATAGATCCGTTCTACTTTGAGTATCCTGATCACTTTCATTAGAAAAATTTGTCTGTACATCACTTGAATTTTCCGAACCGGGTGTGTTAAGCTGGGCAGCGCACAATACAATAGAGCGTCCCGCATCATCAATTGTCGTCAAATTAACAGAAGAGACAATTGAGTTCGTTTGTTCATTATTAAGGTAAAAGTCATCATTATTGGTTGGAATGCACTGATTGTCAGTGAACGCAGGATTGTCACAATTACTATCGGTCACGTTGTTTAAGTCGGTGATTTCATTCATAATACCTCGCGATACACTATTCACAGTCTTTCGCGGCATTTTTACAATAGTCACAAATATTCACAAAACAAATAAGCACAAATGCAAAAAGGCAACAAACAACTACAACAAAGCAACGAATTGCCGTTGACCTGTAGAAAGAAAGTCATAATATTAGTGAAAGCGTTGCGCCAAATCCTAATTATATCTTAGCAAATAAGAGCAGATATCTGACTGTTTTTCAAAAGACTCTCAACGAAATACGATCCTGGACTGGGTGTAACCTCCCCACCGTAATTTTAAAGACAGTAATAATAAATGAATGGTAGCCAAGCGTAACCTCCCTAGCAATTAAATTTAATGACAATAAAAATGAGAATCGCAATCTGACTCAAGGTGTAAGCTGTCACGAAAATGATGAAAAACAATCCAATGCTAATGAGACTTCAGTGACAATGTAAACTCAATTAAACCAAAATATCGGTCTTTGGCCCTGTGCAAAAAATCATAATTAATTTCTTACCTCATTCGAAACTGCATGTCAAAGTTCTGCTCTTATTGTTGGCCACGGCTTGGAGGAAATGCATTGCAAGTATTATTTTTTTTATATATTTTTTTTCTTTGAAATTTAATTGAAACTTTTCTTTAAAGGAAATGGAAGGAAATCGTTCGTTCAATTAAATATTTCTTTTGTTAAAAATATTGCTTTGAAAACCATAATTATAATTGGGGCGATTATTGCACAAATTAGTTACAGTTAATTTACATTATTAGCTGAGCGCATTTAAAAATAATATACCTCATCCTGAATCTTGACCAGAGTGCCATGTCGACGCCCACCGACTCCTCACACACAACAGCACTGGGCTGCTACTGCCGACATACTGCTCTGCGCTACTGCTACTGACAGACTGCCCACTGACTACTGCTCGCAACTGTACTGCACGACTACTGCTGACAGAGTACACTGGCCTACTGCTACTGACAGACTGCTCGCAACACTCGCGCGGTCAAGCGCAGACTAGCCACGATAAATGGCTCTCTGGTCAGAGACTCTGCAATGCCTCGCCATCGCCGCCACACAACATACGTGTTTCAAGTTGGCACTCCACACGCTGGCAGATGACGTTCACTGGGCATTCGCAATTCCCACACGCTGCCATCGGATCGCCACGTTTTGTACCGTGATTCGTCACTCCACACAACGTTTCTCCACTGTTCAATCGTCTAATGTTTGCGCTCCTTACACCAAGCGAGGCGTCGTCTGCCATTTACTGGCGGGATGTGTGTCTTATGAGTAGCCCCTCAACCATGAAATCGAAGTTTTCTCACCTCTCGTCTACCTGTCACAGTGCTTGCAGTAGATACTGATGCAGTTTGGAATTCCTGTGTGATGGTCTGGATAAATGTCTGCCTATTACACATTACGACCCTCTTCAACTGTGGGCGGTCTCTGTCAGTCAACAGACGAGGTAAGCCTGTACGGTTTTGTGCTGTACGTACCCCTTCACGTTTCCTCTTCACTATCACATCGGAAGCAGTGGACCTAAGGAGGTTCAAGAGTGTGGAAATCTTGCGTACAGACCCATGAGACAAGTTGACAACAAATCACCTGACCACGTTCGAAGTCCGTGAGTTCCCCAGAGCACCCCACTATTCACTACTAAGGTCGCTGATATTGAGTAGCTGGCTGTGGGTGACAGTACAATGCACCTAATATGAAAAAACGCATGTTTTTGGGGGTGTTCGGATACTTTTCATCAAATGGTGTAGGAACTAACGAAACAGCTGGCCGCCACGATCAGTCCCTATATGAGAAAATGCCAGCACCACATAGGAAATTCGGCGCATTTCATTCAGTAGCTCCGGAACTTTCAACTGGGATGATTTCGCGGTGGGCTTCGATGTAGTATCTCACTTCTCATGGGTGCCTTAGAGTCCACATGTCTCATAGGAGAAAAGTTTTGGCATGAGCTAACTAAACTGTTTGCATTCGTGCTTATGTCATCCTAGTTTATGTTCGACGTAAATCATATGAACAAACAGAGTAGCGATAGGCTGCCCATTGTCAGCTGCGGTGACCAATACGTTTGTATAAGCATTTTAAGAAGAAGAGTTTCGGCCACAACTGAACTGAGTGCCCCACAACATCAGCTTCACGACGAAGATCGCAGAAAATCATAAACTTTCATTTCTGGAAGTGCTCGTCAAACGAAGACCAGACGTCAGCCTAGGACTTGGCATCTACCGTCAACCGACACATGCGCAGATTTTTACTTGCATGTCTCTAGCTGTGCTGCTCCTTCGCGAGATATTGTCCTAAGCACACAAGCGCAAACAGCACGCGAAATCTCTTACTGTGACAGTCCAGCAGATGAAATGCAGCACCTACAGTCTCGTGTGAAGTTAGCACCCCATTTTCGAGAAATATACATTTTTTTCATTGTTCTTGATAGATGTGCCATAGTTCTAGAGTTCTTTGTACTAAATTTGAATAGTTCTGCAGAAGTTAACGAAGAAAACAACAATACTTGGAAAAATTTTCGTATCGAAACATTCTTTGTCAATTTCCGCAAAATGTAAATCCGTACAACAATTGTGAGGACAATTATGAACAGAGCTCCAAAAATTCTATCGAAAACCCAAATAACAATTTTTGTGCAGCTGATAGTTTACGACATAGTAGGAAATTAAGGACAAAATCTTTTCACTTGCTGTGAAGTTGGCACCCTTTTTTTCAGAAATGTATATTTTTTCGGAGTTCTTGATAGATGTGCCGTAGTTCTAGAGTTCTCTGTGCAAAATTTGAATGTTACTGCAGAATATAACAATGTATAAGATAGCTGCTTCAGGAACCCTTTCCTTCTGATAAAATTCTTACTGTAGCCACATTAAATCACTTGTGCATAGATTCCACCTCTATTGATCATTACAAAAATATAACCATGGACCAACAGCGCACAATTCTTGCAGCATTGTAGAAAACATTCAGCTTATCCGTTGTGAAAATACCACACTTGACGCTATTGTACAATTTACAATAAATGGCTGCCATTGACCTCCAGTGTCAGCATCTATCGAATTATCTTCATGCAAGCGTGATGCCAGGATCACACACTTACCCTTTTTAGGTACAGAGGAAACTAGAGTTGAGTCTTGTGGAAGCCAAAAAAGGAACTGTGGGCAGCCCTTCCTTTACTGATAGCTAACAATAGAGAAATCTCATGCTTGGTTTCCTTCATCGTGCCAACAAAAGAAAAATTCTCTCTTCATAGCTCTATTATCAGCCCAATATTAGTAAACCAGTTGTCCGCTTTCACATTTCGACCTGACTGGATATATGGGTTTACACAGTCACAGAATAAAATCGAAATGTTCATTGCTCAGTTAGTACAATCCTTCTGGCTGCAACACAGCGTATATTTCTAAATTTTACAGGTAAAATACTTAACAATTCACGAAAGCATAGAATTTAAATCCTTATTTGTTTGTTTTGATAGGTACGTATTGGCGAAGACTGCACCTTCCACAGAATCCTTCCAGCTTCTTGTCTACTGTAACATTTTCTCCAAGGGTACAGGATATCTGGTAGTTGTGTACAAACACAGTGAATATTTCCTGAATTGCTGTTAGCTTGTCTAATTGTCTCCTTTCATCACGAATAGCGCGACTGTAAAATCTGAGGCACCCCACAATAAATTTCAAACGTTTTATGTTCATTACAAGGCGAAATTTTTCAATGTCATCCCCATCAGTTCCCTACAGATCTTCCAGGCTTTCTTTGTTACTTTTGCTAATAACAGTTAAAACAAGAGACCGATGAAGGCATTCAATTCAATAACATCTACTGATTTTACCTTTCTCTCACACTAAAATGAAGCTTTGATGCTCGCTATGGCTGTGCCTATTGGTCCAGGTAAATTTCAAATAATATTATCAGGATTGGGACAAGGTTGGTTCTGGCGCACTCTGCATTGTTACCAGATGTATCCAAGATGGGGGCGACGATGTCACCCAAGATGGCGGCCTGTAGACTTGGCAACAGTGCATGACAAAATGCAAGATAGCTGCCATGACGTCATTCAAGATGGCGGATTTTGGTAGAAGTTTGAATTTTGGCCCCGAGAGAAATGAGGGGAAGTTTAAATTCCTGCAGGATAATGCATCACAACATGGTTCTCTGCACCAAGCGAAGAAAATCGCGGGAAGATAGTTCAGTTGGCCTGTCTCCACTAACCTAAGTCACCTGACTGTCACTTCCTCCTATGAACTGACGCTGAGTTTGAATTTTGGCGGTAAACAAAGGTCACTTGGGGTTTCGCTACCAACATAAGAAAATGGCGTGAAAGAAAGGCCACTTGTACAAACTTCAGTCACCTAACCACCACCTCCTCCTAAGGATTCGTGGGAAAAGGACTTGGACATATGTCTTTATTTAAACAATTTCATGCAGGTGTGTTCGCCACAAGGTCAAGAGCCCAGCTGACTTGTTACATATCGCTACCACCAGAGGGTGCTCTCAACCATGACGTAATCCAAGATGGCGGCAAACAGTGTGTTCACCACAAGGCCTAGTACACCTTGGCAGCACCAGAGGACACTACCGTGACGTCAACTGATGACAGGAGCACCATTATCCAAGATGGCAGCTAAAAGTTCTTTCAGGACGTGGCCTAGTACGCAGCACAGGCATTAGAGGGCGCTGTCGTGACATCAGCTGATGATGTTCTAAATTGGGGGAAATGGCAGGATCCAATAGAAACCCTTAATCCAGTCAAATGTACGACTTCAGCCAGTAGGATGGAATTATCTGACGATTTCATTGCAGGAGATCTATGTGAAGCTCAGCAACTCAGTGGCCTCAATCTATTTCAGTCAATCAGTAGAAGAAGAAGAACCATGAAGTGACAACAGCAGTCACACTCCAGCACAGTCATGCAGAACAGGATTAAACGTAAAAGTGAGTATCCCATATCACATCATTCACTCTGGTTAGCCTTATTACTATTATTATTCAGAGTTTTCATGTCTTGGTCCATATCAAATGCTTCCTCATCTTTGTTCAACAGGCCGGCCGGTGTTGCCTTGCGGTTCTAGGCGCTTCAGTCTGGAATCGCGTGACCGCTACGGTCGCAGGTTCGAATCCTGCCTCGGGCATGGATGTGTGTGATGCCCTTAGGTTAGTTAGGTTTAAGTAGTTCTAAGTTCTAGGGGAATGATGACCACAGATGTTAAGTCCCATAGTGCTCAGAGCCATTTGATTGTTAAGACCCCTGCCTATGCAATATACCTTCCAGTGACAGCTCACACACTGGACTATTTGGAGCAGCGTATTGTTGACCAGAATAATCAACTTGTTGACTTTCGTGGTGAGGAGATCAATGTACGATTACATCTACGAATTTTCCTTCCTGATAGTATACCAGCAATTATTATGGGAAGACCAATGCCCTCATGACTCTGCTAACACATGTAGATAGGGTCCGATTTCAACAGGTTTGTGTATTCTCAAAAACACTGTTTCAACATAAGCATCAGCTATTGCAGGAGATATTGTACGGTGTAGATGGTGTTACATACACAACATCCAGTGAAAGAGGCTATCCCTCCACCCGGAAAAGCAAATCGAAACACAGTCTTCTTATTTGAGAATGTTGCCGTGGAACACCAAAACTAAATTCGAAAATATTTCTGTTTCGGTCGTCATATGGGTGCTGATGTATTGCATCTAAGTCAAACATATTCCAGAATCCCCAAACAGTTGGTTAGGGATAACACAAACATCATTATAGCGTTCAAACAAGGCATCCTGAATTTAAAACACATTTACCAGGCACATGTCGGAACAGACATGTCATTCAATGATTTTGTAAAGATATGTGCAGATTGCTGGAATCATTCACAGTATGGGCTTCTCATTACTGATAAAACAAGAAAACTGAGTGATGATAGGTACAGGCGAAACTTTCAAGAGTTTTTGCATATATAGCACGGTAAGAGAGGTTAGTACATCAGTCTACGCTACACCATGGACAAATTCGCTCGTATGTCTACCTCTCAACCTGAGAGGATGGGTGTACACAGACAGAACATTCGGCTGTACATGGATGCGAAAATTAATGCTATTCCGTATAAAGTTGCAGTTATACGCAGGGAAGTAGAGACGTATTACCAGAGTCTTCTGAGAATGGTGAATGCGTTAAATGAGTTAGATAATCAAGTCAGTAAGAAAGTAACCGTTTTAACTGAAAAGGTCCAGGCTATTGAGGGGAAAATTGAAGTAGACTTCCTTTTCGTTGAGAAGGGTGATCAGGATCATAGTAAGAGGAGGAAGAAAATTACCGGATATATTAAGCCTCACACTGCGGAGATGTCTGATTTCTATACACTGAGATGTCGACAAAGCAGAAATTGATTCATGTGCGTAAAGTAGTTCGTGAGAAATTACGGCTGCTGAGTCTAGGGCATATGGATCGACAGCAAACACTAAGAGAGATCTTTAAGACAGTTACTGAATCTATCCGGCATCTCTCAGCGAAAACAAAAACACACGATAACGAGGATGTTGCCATTGATGAATTCGTTATTTGTCACACCCCTAGTAAGATAGATAGAACATTCGGCCTTAGCAGGGGAAGACCGAACATGTTGCGTACGCATCCTATAACTGTAACGGAAGACACAATACTAATTAGTGATAGGCAGTTTGAGAGAACATCTGGCTTAATGAATCTTATTTTCCTAAGACCTAACAAAAAACCTATAAATTATTCAGTTAATGATAGGGAAACGTACCGTGAAATACTGCACATGACTGGTGTACAGAAGATCACCATAACCCTGAGCAACAAGAAATATAAAACCATTACAATACCAATACTTGAAGGCGAAAACAACAACAGCAGCAGCGGTGATGGAATTGACATTGAGCATAAAGCAGTGAACTATCGAATCCCTCAGTACATATATTATGACTACTCTAACGAACTAATAGATCTACTACGGTTGCTCATGGCATGGATAACCCTGAGCAACAAGAAATATAAAACCATTACAATACCAATACTTGAAGGCGAAAACAACAACAGCAGCAACGGTGATGGAATTGACATTGAGCATAAAGCAGTGAACTATCGAATCCCTCAGTACATATATTATGACTACTCTAACGAACTAATAGATCTACTACGGTTGCTCATGGCATCAGCTGCTGCTGGTAATATAGCTCATTCGAATGAGAATCTCTCAGTAATCTCAGAGCATAGAGAGAGAGGTATCATCGAAGAAGTATGGAGACAGTAGTTTGAGAACTGCACAAACCAGCACGCAAAACATACTCTTGCAGGCATGCTATGAATAAAGGGTTGTATGACGTGTGGCAAGCTGATCTTGTAGATATGAGGGAATGTTCACATGAGAATAATGGATTCAAATATATTTTAGTGGTAATTGATACATACTCCAAATTTTCCTGGGCATTACCTGTCAAAACAAAAACGGGACAGATATCCTCCCAGAAATAATTGCTCAGTTTAATCGGATCAAACATAGCACAATAAAAATGGGAGCAATTGATGTTCGTGTTAATGGACTCATGGATACAGTATACTACCGCATTACGATGCTAGATCCACACAAACAGAAACGTAATGTAGGTGATTTGGTACGCATCTCAAAACACAAGACGGCATTTGAGAAATCTCACCTGCCAAACCGATCAACTGCGATATTTACAGTTTCAAAGGTTCTATAGCTTATATATGATCGATAGTAAAGGTGAACAAATTATAGGCAGCTTATACACCGAGGAGATCCAGAAAATCTCAGAACCGGATCTTTTTCTCGTGGAGAGAGTCATAAGAAGTCGAGGAAATGAAGCACTAGTCAAATGGCTTGATCTTCCTGCTACACAAAACAGTGGGATCGATGCCGGCGATTTGCTATAATGGGCGTCAATTGTCCACAATCACTATAGTAGCGTAACATGCATGCTAGGAGACACGTTAGAGGAGGTGGTGGTATTCTAGACAAACTTCCGATGGAATTACACATCCTTGGGTATAACTACTGTGGACCTGGGACAAAGCTCCAGAAACGCTTTGCGCGAGGTGATAAGAGAATTAATCTGCACGACGAAGCTCATATGGACACGACATTGCATACACTGCAAATAAATATCTGTCAAGTCGTCACAATACAGATACGATTTTAGCTGGTATGGCTAAGGCGATACGGAGAAGAGAGGATATTGGTATAGGTCAACGCAACGCAGCATTTGCGGTTGATAAAACCGTGGGTGGAAAAATTAAGTTGGGTTTAGGAGTGATGAATTTCAAATGAGTTATATATGCTGCATATTGCGCACTAAACGAGAAGAAGAAGAAGAAGAACAAGAACAAGAAGGGCTGTTTGAAGAACTGTATCGTGACAGCGGTGTATGCTGCAAAAAAGCCCACTGAAGCAGAAAGATGTGAGAAGAAGAAGAAGAAGAAGGGGATCGGTTAAAGCACCTCGAGTTCTAACAATACCCAAGACATACGGCGGTTTTATTCCATTTCTCATCCCGGCCCTCTCCGCGCTCTCGGCGGTAGGTTCCCTCGCTAGCGGTGCTGCAGCTATTGCTCGAACTCTCAAGAACGCGCAAAGCTCCCAATCACTGTTAAAAGAGGCGAGAAGACAAAACCACGTGATGGAAGCTGCAGCCATTGGAAAAGCAATATACTTGAAAACGTACAGGAAAGAGCTTGGTCTATTCATAAATAAAAAAAAGCCCATTAGCGGTCCTACCACATCGACTACTCACAAATACAGATCTTCTTAAGTTTGTTAGAGATAAACTCACGATAGCGAGATTCCGTGGTGTGTTTATGTAGGATACATTACCGAAGACTATGTAGAAAACTGTTGAACGCGGTATTGTGAATTTAGATGTTGTTCGAGGCCCTGGCACCCACTGGGTGTCATATGTTAAGAAAGATGCGGACACCGTCTACTATTTCGACTCATTTGGTGATCTGCAGCCACCAGAAGAATTACAAAATACTTCACTCACAGAAGACATGTGCTCTATAATTATCGACAATATCAGGGCTTTAATATACACCCCTGTGGACATCCCTGCATCATGTTTCTCTTGAGATTGACAAAGAAGAAGAAGCACGCTATGTAGGCAGGAGGCTTAAACATTCATTCATCAGTTGAGGTTCAGATGCAATGTCCTACACTTTGACGTTGAAAGGACGATCATCAGTGTTGCGTGCAAATTACTTCCCGCCAACTGATAAGAGCGTTACGCAATGGAGTATTGCATTGATTGGACTGGAGACATGTTACAGCATCCCAAATATCACCAAGACAAACAATAAACGGCGTCTGGATATTAACGGTGAAGAAGATATTGTGGAAATATGACTGGGTGCATATGATATCGAGATGTAAACAAAGACTTAAAACAGTCTGGGAAAGGTATTGAACTATGTGCAACCATCAATACACTTACATCTGAAATAAGGACTGTAAATGCAACGATTGACTTTAACCAGAAAGGTTCAATAGGGCGCTTGTTGGGTTTCACAAAAGGACAGATTTTGAAGGAGGATCGCAATAAATTTTACAAGTCTGATCAGACAGTGGACATACTCCTCTTCAGCACAATCGAGTGTAACATTGCAACGAACTCCTATCTCAACGACAGTCTGATTCATACTATTTACGGATTCTTCCCCTCAGTTGCAATGGGGTGTAAGATTGTTGAGAGGCCGGCCGGGGTGGCCGTGCGGTTCTAGGCGCTTCAGTCTGGAACCGCGTGACTGCTACGGTCGCAGGTTCGGATCCTGCCTCGGGCATGGATGTGTGTGATGTCCTTAGGTTAGTTAGGTTTAATTAGTTCTAAGTTCTAGGCGACTGATGACCTCCGAAGTTAAGTTGCATAGTGCTCAGAGCCATTTGATTGTTAAAACCCCTGCCTATGCAATATACCTTCCAGTGACACCTCAGACACTGGACTATTTGAAGCAGCGTATTGTTGACCAGAATAATCAACTTCTTGACTTTCGTGGTGAGGAGATCAATGTACGATTACATCTAAGACAGGATGGGCATACGGTATAAAACAAGTGCACCCAATCCACAGCGTGCCACTTCGCCACCGAACAGCAAAGTGATAACACCTGCAAACTACGAGTCTCTAAAATCAGTTGGCCTGAAGGTGTACAATGACGTCATCACTCAATACAACTAGTCCAGTAGAGTATTATGAGAGAAATATGCGTTAGGAATACTTCTCTCATAAACCTTACGCTTCAACCACGTTTAACAAGAACGATGAAATTGGGATTGTCATCCAGCATCAAGACACACTCACACTTCCATGCAAGAGTTTCATATATCTAGAGGGATCATTCAAGAAAACTGACAGCAGCGATACAGTAGGAGCGAAGCTGACATGTAACACTTAAGCATTCCTGTTTCAAGAGATACGCCATGAACTCAGTGGGTCTGAGATCGACCCTACACGCAATGTCGGCATAACATCAACCCTTGAAACATACGTCTTGGCATCACCAGCAGCATCGTATGGTTTAGAAAATGCAGGATGGTTCATAGACGATCTAGAGGACAGAGCAGTTAAAGAGTACAAGTGATTTACTGTATGCATACCTCTAAAAATGCTTATGTGATACTTTGAGGACATGCGACAGATTATTACGAACTTAGCGTTCACCAGAACTCATTCTGGTGTGGAGTGCAACAGACAATAACTCATACATTCAAGGAGCTCAAGAGGAGAATATGATCACAATCAGCAAGATAATATGGAAAATGTCTCACAGCATTGTATCCAATGAGAAGCATTTGAAGCTTTTAAAAGTCCTGAATTCAGGTACATTTCTGTCACCGACATTTCGCTCGTGGGAGATTTTCGAGTACCCAGTGTTACTGACGACGAGCAGACAAACATGGGCTATTAAAACCTCCAGCCAGCTAGAGACACCTAGATTCATCATAATTGCGTTTCAGACTGATAGAAGAGGTAATATAGCAAATGATTCCACAGCGTTTGATAACTGTTAGTTATGCCAAAGTCTACCTCAATTCAGAATTCTACCCATATGACAATCTACATCTGCAGTGGAATCAAAATGTATACAGCCTAGTGTATGACATGTATGCAAGGTTTCGCACTTCTTACTATGAAATTTCTGAAGGAGATAGAGGGGAGTGTCTACTCGGTGCGCATAAGTTCAAAGAGCTCTCACCGATGATCGTATTAGATTGCTCTAAACAGAATGAGATAATTAAGTCTGGACCTATAGACGTGTGAACTGAATATTTTCCAATACACACTGCTGCATATGCTTTAGACCGTGTGATCAACTACTGTCTGCTCACAGGTGTTGTGCAGCGAGCTGTATAAATGAATAGTTACTGCTCCGTACCTAGAGCACTTCATGATGACGTGTCATGGTGTGAACATCACTGCAGACGCTCAAGTTTTCTATGACGGTGAGCATAGACATAGACAATTCGTATTTAAAGATGTCATGTTTCTAATATACTCAGAGGATTCTGGAATAATAGAGACATTCTCCGTAACCATTGCATCACCAAGATCTTTCAAGTGAGGTGCGGTAAGACAAGGAAGAGCGTAAAGTGGTTAACACATTTCTACCATGGAATTCACTGGGATGATCCTGGCGTATCCTATAAATATATGGAGACTGCTCTTAAATTATTTGACCACGTGGATACCATCGTCTATGTGAAGGGAAAGGACAAGATCTCATGGATGCACTAAATATTTAAATTTGCTTTTATTCAAAACCTGGAATACTGTGACTGTCCATCTATTCATCGACTCAAGAAGATGTATCAAAAAAGTGCTGTTGTATCTGCTTATGAAACTGTAAAATTACTTTTAAGTTGGATGAGAAATAAATAATTTTTTCTTCCCTAACAATCATTTTTTGACACCTACGTCCTTAGCAAGTAAATTTATCAGTGATACTATAACCACTTCCATCTATACATGCATTTCACTGGAAATGTCTGACCCACATACCACAGCCGTTGCGCGCTTTCACCTGGGGAGTAGCGCTACTTGTGCCATTAATAGGTGCGCTTTTACATTCCTGACCCCTCGCTTGCAGCCAATTTTCTTAAATTGTGTGTGTGTTTAATGCGCCAAGTCTTGTAGAGCTGTGCAGTGCAATGCGGATGTACCGAGTGAGGTGGCGCAGTGGTTAGCACACTTGACTCGCATTCGGGAGGACGACGGTTCAATCCCGCGTCCAGCCATCATGATTTAGGTTTTCCGTGATTTCCCTAAATCGCTTCAGGCGGATGCCGAGATGATTCCTCTGAAAGGGCACGGCCGACTTCCTTCCCCATCCTTCCATAATCCGATGAGACCGATGACCCCGCAGTTTGGTCTCCTCCCTCCAAATCAACCAACCAACCAATGCGGATGTAACCGACCACTGTACAGAAATACATTTATGTTAAATTCACAACTCTCCTTGAAATAGCGTTTAAAGCAACAGACCTTATAGACCCGTGCAGTGCAATGTGGATGTAATCGACCATTGTACAGTAATACATCTATGATTTTAATAAAATGAATGATGATTGAGGATTAAAACAAGAAGATTCTCCATTTTTACAAAAAAATAAGTAAATTTATTATTAAACTGAGATTTACTTGTGAATACGTGAATCAGATTTAACAATGTTTACTAAATATAAGCTTACAGATAGGTGATTCAGATTTACTTTGAGAAATATCAGTTTAGAGATACGTGATTCTATACATTATATCAGTTTACAGCTACGGGATACAGATTTAAATATTTTTGAGAGATATCAACATTCTGCTGTTTACAGATACGTGATTCAGATTTACATTATATCAGTTAACAGATATATGAATGAGATTTACATTATATAAGTTTACAACTAATGCAGAGGTACTACTACTACATACTAATTACACTATGTTACAGGCTAAATACTACCACTAGTGAAGTTCCACCTGAAACAGAAAAGACTTTTTTTCCAATACAACAAGCAGGTGAACGTATTTCGTTGAAGTGTATCGCTCTAAAAATTTTCCACTATCACAAGCAAGTGAACATATATTTCTGAAGTGGGTGGCTGTAAACATTTTCCACTACCACAAGCAAGTGAACATACATATAGACATTTTAACTGGGTGGAACTCACGTACTTAAAACTAGTTCTGACTGGATGGCTAGCGGCGGTTGAAACTTACAAACTAAAATCTAATCTATAACTGCTCACAGGCACGCACATACGAAGTGCAAAAACTTGGTTTTTTACACACAGGCTCCCACACTCAGGAATACACGGAAGCACACAGAACGATACACACCACACGACACACTCATCCATTATTTACACTATGATAATGGAGCCATACTATTCGATGCATAAACCCCCATCACCCCATTCACACGCTCATTCTCACTCAATCTATCAACCAGAGTCTCCCAACCCTACTTTCACTTCAAGTAAATAGTGTGAGTATGGGAGAGTTTCCACCCCATCCTCACAAATGAATCTTTCATCGCTTGAGGAGACAATCCGACTTTAGATTGCAGTACAGAGTACACCTCGTGACCTCGTGATCGAATGCTAGTTTGCCGAATGATATGTGGAGGAGCGCCTTGAACGCTGCGACCATACAAGCACTGCAAATAGTCTTCAACAAGTAAGAGTTCAAGATGCCACATGTCTAACATCCTTTGCTCGCCTCTGGGTGTCCCTGTCTATTGTATGCTATGCATACATTTTGGACCTCAATCCCACAAACTCTACAATCGGTAAACCATTCGCCTTGTCTTTCATGAGATCGATAACCTTCTTGTTCTTAGGAACAATACCGTAAGGGTTATGGACCTCATAAGAAGACATGTCGAATTCTTTACCATTGGACCTAATTACTTGATACAGATTGCAGTTCTTGATCAGGTAGATAAAGCTATCAGTATCTATATAAAGGTACTTTGGTTCTACGAAATGAGGTTTCGCAAACTCGTAGTGGAAGCGATACATGTATAATTTGGAGATATCCAGTATTCACAATCCCAAATAAATAGGTTCCATAAACTCTACTACAGTCCTCGACATCTCCAAAGCAACAAAGTTTCCTTTGAAGATGATGGCACGCTTAAAAGTTTTCCTGGCTGTACACTTTCCCAAGCCATAACGCCCTTCCGACTTTGGTTCTAATCAAACTGTTGAGTTCATTCCTTAGATTCTACACAGTTTTCCCGAAAATTTAATTGTTCATTAATTTATAAAAATCTTTTTCAAAATCATTACTGGCGACTGCCCTCTTTTTGATATTTAGTTCAATATACTCCTTCAACCAGAGGGATTGCTTGAAGAGGATTGCCCGGGTGATTCCAACAAGCTTCAGCCCTAATCTGCGGCACTGCTGGAGGTTACGAAAATGAATAATATACCTCTGCTTATCTCCAACAGTAGCCAACGGTTTAGGGATGGTGCTTCCTCGCGAAATTTGTTGCTCTGGACATAAGGGCAAGTCGCTTGTCTCCCAAAGCAAATTATTAGGATATGCGAAGTCTGCCTCAAGCACATACCCTACATGAGAATCGGCCGCAAGACCCATTATTCGTCCACATAATCCGTTCATTTCGCTTTCAGACATCCATCGAAACCCACCAACTGGCTGTGGCTGCATCATGGCGTGCCTGTATAAGTTGTTCACATCTAGGTACATACTGTAACTCGAATGAAGGGATGCTTTAAAGCTGACATCAATCCGTGGGTTATTTGCCTTAGCATGACTGTGAATGCACTGACACAGGCCCTCATGGATCCCTCAGTGAGGAACCAAACTACAGGATTGTACCCTACATAAGACTGATAGCGGTTAAGTTTAGAATCATATCCCCAACAACTTTGAACACTGCCACATAATCTGCGTGTTTTTGTGTGAAAGTTGTATTTGAGGCTAAGAGGTTCCCTTCAGTACGAGAAATAGGAGCCAGCAGGCATTCAAAGTCGGCGTACACTACAAAAGGACATCGCTGCTGGTGGTGAACATTTTCAAATTTAATGAAATTATTTTCCTCTGTGGGCATATTGACATGTACCGGGTCCTTGGAAGCACAATCTAATAGATGCATCGCTAATACCTCTTCTGATGAAAAACAATTCAGACACCTTAAACAAAATTGCCTTTTACACTGGTTGTTACTTAATTGGGAGGAAAGGAGGCGGGACATAGTGATCACTATCACCTTCAGGAAAGAGCACCATGTTTACATGCAGTTCTCACTCAGCTGCTGATTTTGAGAAATGGAGGGAGCCGACGACTATGTGCTTGTCTTATTCATCTGACTTGGTTTTCTTCTTCTTCTCCAGGCCATAGACGTGAACTGATATTCTGGTATTCTGCTCCTCAAATTTAGGTATGTCCTGGCCCTTTACAGGGAACTCTATGCCATCAAAGTTATAATATGGGTTAATATCACTGACCTTGTAAATGCTCGGACGTTGCACAGCTTTCTTCTAATTCGGCTCAGATGCCAGGACTGACCATGCGAAACAAGCTTGATCCTTTCCATTTTCGACATTAATGCATGCCTTCTGCCTCCTCAGGGAGTTTAATATAACTGGACCCTCCACTTACCGGATCAAAGACATGTGTATCGATGTCGAGGTGTGGTAGACAACTGAGCGCTTTAGCGGACCCACGTACTTCCATCTCGGAAAATCTGGCCATAATAGAGCACAAGGTGGTTTCACGTTAGCACGCAGTAATGGATGTGATCCAAGAAATAACGCCATTATCACCCCATATATAGTGCAGAGTTGCAGTTTCTGTATCACCTGGATGTTTAGGTGGGTGATTCAACTCACAACATAGTACTAAACTGCATTTAATTTCGTTAAATCTCGGATCGTCTAGGACTTTGAGGAGATCGGTCTCCAAGACAGGGAGGCACGCCTCTAAGAACCCGACAGGGTCACGGTACGTCCCTCCTAGATTCTCAATCCTCGTGAAAGGGATGGGCCCCTCAAAAGCCCTAGCAACTGCTGAGTATTCTAGAGGGATTATTACACCATTATTCTTAAGTACTTCCTATCAATAAGATGGAGGGTGCACTACCACTAGCAACAGGATAATCACTATTACTGTTACTACTACAGCTAGGTGTCTAGGACGTCGAAGATGGGGCTGGTGATGGTGCGTCATCTGTAGGGTGAGGTATATGTACTGGTACATGCACCTTTCGTTGGTGGCGGGGATAAGCTGCCTGAGACGGTGGTGGAGGTGGTGATAGGCGACTGGACCAACTGCGCTGCAGCGACGGCCCCCGGGGTGTGTTGGTCCCATTACCGACCGGTGGGGTGGGTGACAGATGCACCTTTCGTTCTTCTTCTGCCAGATGAGTGGCCCATGGGAGCCAGAGCGCTTGCGGTGGCACAAGGGGAGGTGCTGCTGCTGCTGCCCCCTTCGCAGCTCTGATTGGCGCTATACACGGCGCAGCGTGCTTCTGGGGTGGTGTGCTACCAGTTCCCGCCCCCACAACCACCGCACTAGGTATACCGTGTACTTTGTGTGATACATGTGTAACATAACGAGAAAAAATAAGTTTAATAATCTAGGTTTAAAAGAACGAATAATAAGACTAAATAGTGGTAATTATTTGCTGTAACGATAAAGCTCAAAAATATTCACCCTCTCCACTCTGGCTCCATGGCTTGAGCAACTCATCGGCACATTCACTGAGGTCTCCCACCCACTGACGAATATTCACCTCCTCATCTAAAAGGGACATAATATTGCGCCTTTCGGATTCTTGTTCTTGATCCGTCGCGGCCGCCATCTTGTGGGCCAAGTCAGGGATATCACGTCCGCCTTGCATGACATCCTTGGTATCCCCCTTTCTATGTGTGGAATCATCTAGAAAGAAAAGAAAAGAATATGTCTAAGAAAGCTCAATTTAGACACTTGGAAAACCAATATACACTCCTGGAAATGGAAAAGAGAACACATTGTGTCAGACCCACCATACTTGCTCCGGACACTGCGAGAGGGCTGTACAAGCAATGATCACACGCACAGCACAGCGGACACACCAGGAACCGCGGTGTTGGCCGTCGAATGGCGCTAGCTGCGCAGCATTTGTACACCGCCGCCGTCATTGTCAGCCAGTTTGCCGTGGCATACGGAGCTCCATCGCAGTCTTTAACACTGGTAGCATGCCGCGACAGCGTGGACGTGAACCGTATGTGCAGTTGACGGACTTTGAGCGAGGGCGTATTGTGGGCATGCGGGAGGCCGGGTGGACGTACCGCCGAATTGCTCAACACGTGGGGCGTGAGGTCTCCACAGTACATCGATGTTGTCGCCAGTGGTCGGCGGAAGGTGCACGTGCCCGTCGACCTGGGACCGGACCGCAGCGACGCACGGATGCACGCCAAGACCGTAGGATCCTACGCAGTGCCGTAGGGGACCGCACCGCCACTTCCCAGCAAATTAGGGACACTGTTGCTCCTGGGGTATCGGCGAGGACCATTCGCAACCGTCTCCATGAAGCTGGGCTACGGTCCCGCACAGCGTTAGGCCGTCTTCCGCTCACGCCCCAACATCGTGCAGCCCGTCTCCAGTGGTGTCGCGACAGGCGTGAATGGAGGGACGAATGGAGACGTGTCGTCTTCAGTGATGAGAGTCGCTTCTGCCTTGGTGCCAATGATGGTCGTATGCGTGTTTGGCGCCGTGCAGGTGAGCGCCACAATCAGGACTGCATACGACCGAGGCACACAGGGCCAACACCCGGCATCATGGTGTGGGGAGCGATCTCCTACACTGGCCGTACACCACTGGTGATCGTCGAGGGGACACTGAATAGTGCACGGTACATCCAAACCGTCATCGAACCCATCGTTCTACCATTCCTAGACCGGCAAGGGAACTTGCTGTTCCAACAGGACAATGCACGTCCGCATGTATCCCGTGCCACCCAACGTGCTCTAGAAGGTGTAAGTCAACTACCCTGGCCAGCAAGATCTCCGGTTCTGTCGCCCATTGAGCATGTTTGGGACTGGATGAAGCGTCGTCTCACGCGGTCTGCACGTCCAGCACGAACGCTGGTCCAACTGAGGCGCCAGGTGGAAATGGCATGGCAAGCCGTTCCACAGGACTACATCCAGCATCTCTACGATCGTCTCCATGGGAGAATAGCAGCCTGCATTGCTGCGAAATTGGATATACACTGTACTAGTGCCGACATTGTGCATGCTCTGTTGCCTGTGTCTATGTGCCTTTGGTTCTGTCAGTGTGATCATGTGATGTATCTGACCCCAGGAATGTGTCAATAAAGTTTCCCCATCCTGGGACAATGAATTCACGGTGTTCTTATTTCAATTTCCAGGAGTGTATATTACAAGAAATTATTTTATCCAAGAGTTATGATTTTTACAAATATACTTACATTCACACTGTGCTTCAGCCCTCTCGACCTCTAGCTGTTGGTCTAGCTTGGCTAACATCCACGGGATGTATTCTAGAAAGATGGAAAAGACTGAGTATAATATCCAGAATGGAAAAAAGTCTCAGTAGCATGCACACATACATACACACACACACACAATCAGTTGAAGGGTGCATCAGTTTGCGGTCCAAAAACAGATATAGCACACACAAAAACCGTTTAAGGACGCAGCAGTCTGTGAACTGAGGTCCAAAGAAGATATAACACATAACACAGACATAGAATCTGTTAAATGGCGCAGCAATCTGTGTAGAGTGCGGTCCAAAACGGATATATAACTTGGAGACATTGAAAACAGAGACATTGAATCCGTTAAAGGATGCAGCATTCTGGGTGGAGTGCGGTCCAAGACAGATATAACATAGGAACATTGAACACAGACATAAAATCTCGCTCACTTGTGTGTTATACACACGCTGCATACCCTGTTATTAACGCTTGAGAGAGAAAGCATTGCAACATCTCTCTCTCTCAGCGCTTGAGTACAGGGGTGATGTGTGTTTCACATACTGTGAGCGACAATCTGGCATTACATAATGGGATCATGCAGTGGCTGTGTCCTAGACCATATATCGAGCAAAATGTATGCAGCCATCTTGGATAACTGTACTTGTGTCATCACTTGACATCACAGTAGAACACTATGGTGGTGGCAATATGTAATAAGTCAGTTGGAGTCTGCAGCTCGTGGTGAACATACTGTTTGCAGCCATCTTGGATTACATCATGGATGAGAGCGCTCTCTGGTGGTGGCGCTATGTACTAAGTCAGTTTGGCTCTGGACCTCATGGCAAACACACCTGCATCAAATTGTTTAAAAGAATACTTATGTCCAAGTCATTTTCCTATGAATCATTAGGAGGAGGTGGCGCTTGGGTGACTGAGGGTAGTACAAGTGGCCTTCCCTTCCCGCCATTTTCTTAGGTTGTTAGCGAACCCCCAAGCAACCATTGTTTACCGCCAAAATTGAAACTTGGCGCTAGTTCATAGGATAAAGTGACAGTCGGGTGACTTAGGTAGGCCAAGTGAACTATCTTCCAGCAATTTTCTTTGCTTACTAGAGACAAATGTTGTGTGATTCATTATCCTGCTGGAATCTGAACTTCCCACCATTTTTCTGGGGGGAGGGTCGCGTGGCACTTTCCCGCCGATATTCAAACTTCCCGCCATAATCCGCCATCTTGAATGATGTCATTGCAGACATCTTGGATTACGTCACGTGCTGTTGCCAAGTTACACGCCGCAATGTTAGATGACGTCATCGCCAACACCTTGGATACACATGGAAACCATGCAGAGTGCGCTAGAACAGCCTTGTCCCAATACTATTATCCTCTTCGAACAATATGCTTCGGATTTCTTCAACATGATCGAGTACATCCCACTTAAAAAAAATCCTATAAAAAATTCAATCAGGTGCCGCGTATTGATTTGATATCTGACATTCAGACAGCAGGCACTGACGGTTAAACAGTTCAAAAAGAATTTAAGAGCATTTTACATTATGGATTAGCTTTGTACTACTTACTACGTTGATAAAGAAATAAATTAATTGTTGAAATGAAATACAAAAGGGCGCAGTGGATAAAAATGAGCAATCAGCTCACATGTCATCAACAGAGCACTAGCTGCGATACTGAATCATACAACAATGAACTGCATACGGAGAAGAGAAGCTATGAACGAGAAGGCGTCTATAAACTACCAATTGTTGAAAAGTAATTTACAGAAAATTTCTACATGTATCAATCTGAACAGCTGAGCCCGATGGAAGGATAATAAAAACAATGAAACGTCCCTGAGACCTATCGAGACCAAAAAGGAATAAACAAAGCACAGCAACAATGCAAAGTTGTGGCACCACATCTGGAAACAACGAACACGTGAACCGCCGCTTTTAAACAATGGGCAAGTGACGTCAGCGTAGCAGTTACAATAGTGGTAGCATCAAAGCTTCTCATGGTAGCATCAGAGCTAATGACAACAACAGCTGCACTTTTTGGGTGGTGTGCGACACACCGTGTGAACGCGCCCGCCTGCGCTGCATTTCGCTCCTTGATCTGCCCCTAATGAGTATTCACAACAATACTACTCACACTCAAGCGATTAATTATTATTGCTCGTTGTCAGAGCTCTTTTGCAGTCAGTGCCTGTTGTGCAGTCGGTGCTGTTGTGTAAGTGGTATTTATGAACCATAATCCCCATAAAAATGTACAATCTACCAGAATTGAAACGTCTTGTCTGCATGGAGGAATTTAAGGTGATCGATGATAGAGGCATTCAATTCCCACCTTCTCATCCGGTCTTCCAAAAACTGTCCGATGCCATGGCCTACATCGGCGCGAAAATGTCTTCTAAACAATTTAAATAAGAATTAAAGATGATCATCACGTTCTTCTTACTTTTGTTAGAAACACCTCCAGGCTGGAATGTTTCATTGAAGAAAAAGACGACGACAGCAGAGATGAGTCATGGAATGTTTTTCGTTCCTCGTGCATCAAGGACATGACAAAGCAATTTGACCTACTACTGTCAGTATAAAAATGGTCTACCATAAAACCAACAAACAGGAAACTTGGAAAGCCTTCAAGAGTGGAAATACGGAAATGGGCCGATTTGATGGCTGATAAAATTTATGAACATCACAAAATTCCATTTGCCTTTTCTTTCAAAGTGTGTGAAAGTTCAAGTTCAAAGTACTTCTTGAAAATCAAAGGAAGATGTACAGAATACGGAGCCACTTTCGAAGATATTGCTCTGAAGAAGCCAAAAAGGACAACGATATTGTTCTAAACTGGAGACTTTCAAACTTTTCACACGATAGTAATCACCTGAAAAGAAGACAACTTCGTGTCACGAGAAGACAACAGGTAGCTGCTAAATTGGTGGATAACAGGATGCTGCAGCTCTTTGGCGAAATGATGAAGCGAAAAATATGTCTTTTGGAGACATGATTCCTCCAAATTTACCAAATTCTGATGTCTTGAGAAAAGCTAAAGAAAAGGAAAAGGACCAACAATTTGGTAAAACAACTACTAAGCCTATTGAAAACCTGCAAATTGCAAAACATACAACCCATATGGACAAAATTCACGCAATCGGATTGGACCAATTCTTCTGTATATACTGGCAGAAAGAACAAAGTCAGTTGCACAAATACTGTCATCAAATCAATAGCAATGTGCAAGATTCAGTCGATGCTACAGGTGGCGTTGCTTTTCGAGTTATTTCACTTTGTGGGTATCTGTCAAACAGTGCTGACTCTGTGGAAATTAAGTCAAAGTATATATACCTGTATGAGTACATGGGCATCCGCGAAGTAAACGTCACAAGTAAAGATCCAAATATCGTCAATCAATCATCAGTCAGTTGCCCAACTTATCAGATGATATCCTCTAGGCATGACGCATCATTCTTGTCATTTTTCTTTATGGAAATCGTAAGATCTGGAGTTCCCAGACAAAAAATTATGGTAACTGATTTTGGTAAGGCTTTGTTTGTTGGCATTTATAGATCAATAGCCAATTGCTCAGACTTAACAGATTATTTAATAGGTGTTATAGTCATATTGTTTTGCATGAAAGAGTAATTCTACGCTCGTGTTGTTTGAGAATAGATTTAAGCCATTTTATGGTCATGATATCGAGGTGGAAATGCTTCTCAAGAGATAAATCACAAGTCAAATAACTTTATCTTCACGTTTTGGCTCATATACACATGATGACAGATTTTCGTGATATCGAAAGTGCTTTGTGCTCACTTTAAGTTGTTGCATTGAGTGAACATCTTGGTATTGATGAGTGCGGTCAAGAATATTCATCAATGGAATATCAGCGCCACCTTGGTACATTATAACAGGTGGCTCACGTCATTCATATATTGACTAAAGGAAAGATGATGACAAGAAAACTGATTATGTTGAAAACAATGATGACTGTCTTTTGAAATCAATTTTGAACTCTAAGGAATCTACTGCAAATGCTTGGATTGTTAGGGCAAAACGTATCTAAAATGAAGAGGAAGTCATCGTGAATAATATTAAGGAAGACAATCTCTTTGATGTGAATCCGTACACCACTCCTAATGCTGCAGATACGCTGAAAGAGTTGGTGTACTATATAACACTGTGAACAGCTGTGATGTATCCTTCTTTCCATATTCATTTATCTATTCGTTCGTCGGCAGCAACTGAAGGACAGTTTTTCAAATTAAAGAAAATGGGCTTTGATAAGCTACCTTTACAAGTAGACAAATTCATTTTTCAACATTTGAACTGGCTGCGTGAGGAAACAAAGCTGTTAGCGCCACTTATGATGGAAAAACAAGATTCAAAGCAAGCTGTGTAGCAGAAACTAACTGAAGCATCACTGCCTTACCACGAAGAAGAAAACTGGAGAGGAAAAAATAAGAAGCTGAAGATAACAAACCCCAAAAGCAATATTCTACTGAATAATTATGAGATCACACTGAACAATACCTTACGAAATGAGACCCGAAAAAAAGATGGCAGTGAGACAGAGTTGCACAAAATTTTTTATAGTTTTGAATACAGTTTTTCTCCTACTTCGAGCTCATTTGCTATGAATGCGGAGAACAATAGTCTGTCAGTCAAGAGTGATAGTGTGTGTCTTTAGTGCTCTTCAGATGATAATTTACTGCCGAATATGGACTCTAAAGAGATGCTGAAAAAGCTTCAAAATTAATTCATTGTCACATCGAGCATGCAAATTAAGAGCAAGAAAAACTACTTACATGATTTTCCAAACTGGAACTCGACTAAGAAATTGATAGACATTAATTTGCCACTTTTCCCAAATGGGTCCTCAAGCGGATTCAAATCTGCTACTTACAACTTGAAGGGAACGTGCGGTTTCGATTCTTTGGTGACCTCATTCATGCAAGCAATATCACTCAATGATGATTTCAGACGTATCATTCAAATGGTGAGCCATTCAGTTTTGGATCTGGCTTTGGATGATTTGGACAAAAAAGTCATAAACTCCCAGCATGTTAAGTAGAGATTTGATATTTTATATGTGATACCGTACTTAAAAAAAGGAGTAATCTCTCGAAAAATATTGTCTCTGAATGTAGAGTCGAATGTTGGGGAATTATACGAGACAATATTAGACTACTGCGAATTTCAACAAAAAGGTATCGTGCCTGACGTGCCTAAATTCACGCTATGTGAAACTACATTATATTTCCGTTGATACGTATGTGCTTTTCAGAGCAACAAATGGAGGTCCAAAGACTATCATAAAAGGCAACAAATGTAAATGAGAAGCAATCGAAGAAAAGGAATTCGGATGCTACTACATGATGGATACTAGTATAACACCTTAACCACTAACTGAAGATCAGTTTCCTCCGAATCAAAGGAATAAATGTGTGTTGCAAACGGTCACGAAAGAAATTGTAGTCTCTCTCGTTGGTGCCATTCATTATAATAGCTCCATCGAACGATACACGGCATATATCTTCAATGGAACCTACTGGAAGCAGTACGATGACCTGTATAAAGATGTACGGAGAGTTTCAAAAGAAACGATAATTTCTCCACACCTGTTCATATATGTCAAGACAGGAAGATTTTTGAATGGCAGTTACAAGGCTGACGAGACGAAACACTTAGCTCCTACATAAGAAGTTTGCTTATAGGTAAGCAACTGCAAAAACTTGATATATAAATATTACAAATACAACTCTTATGTTAATTCTTAGTATCTTTGTTTCTGGAATCACAGCATTCCTGTTTAGTTACTAGTATATGAGCACTTTATGCCCTAAATTTCACGTATATATTTTTTGTACCTATTTTTTAGTTGTTTCACACCTCACAAATTCTATGCTTATTTGTTACTGAATTCCCTACATATGTATTTCCTTGTGTGTTTCAGTGTTTCCTGAAAAAGAGATGTTAAGGGGACTTGTACTTCACGGCCTGTAGTTTTTACTGGTACTTTGAAATTTAATAATGCAAGACTGTCAACAGATTCAGGAATGAAACTTTTATCAAACAATTAGCAAATTGTGAGCTCTAGGTGAAAAAATTGTAAATCTGTGTAATACATTATGCAGTGAAAATTGATGTTCTTCTTACATACTGCATTCCACGTAATTGTTATTTTAGGTTCAATGTGCTTACACACTATTCCAAATAAGAGACAAAAAAAATTTATTCTTTGAATTATACCTTGTTGAGATAGTAAACCAGTAATATTTACCAGTTTCATGTTTCGATAATTTTTAAAAATATGTGTTTGAAAAGTCAATTTTTCCCTAATAATTTAAGAACATAATATGACACACTCCACCTTAAAATATTTAATCCATTTTTGAATAATGTGGTTCAGTGTGTAGGCAAGCACTATATTATTATTCATACATAACTTTGTTTATGTAGCTTTAATAGTGGATGAGGTACCGGTAGCAATATCTCTATGGGCAAACACGTTGATTACAGAAAACTGAAACTAGAGATTTGTATGTCATTTTCCTCTCACTCCCGACATTTCAGACCATTCCTGCTCCATAATCTTGTTGATTTCTTTCGTGTCCTGTTCATTTTCTTTAGTTTTACTTCTTTTCTTCTTTATTCTGGCCTTCTTTTTCATGCTTTCAGCCGCTTTTTCAATTTCTGCAGCATGTTGCATGTCTGCTAATAGCAGCCAAAATTTTCATGTTGCTCCTAGTTTTGGTGCCTGGTCTGCTCATTGTTTTCCATCTGCTTTTTAGTCCATCATAGAAAACGTATTGTGATATCCATTTCACCAATCTGAAAAGATGAAATGCCAACAGAAACAGATTTCGGCAAGTGTTTCCAAATGCGACTGTTGAAACGAATTCTGATTTTGATTTATGCCATGTAAATATTTTTCATGCACATATGACAGTCGACAGGTTCTTCAAAGATATTACATAAACAAGTTTCTACGGAAATTTTGGCGCCCAAATTAAACAAAATTACATTTAAGCACGAGAATGAGGAGGTACTGGATATGAAGTGTATATTTTTAGAATCAGGAAGAACCAGAAGAATTTTATTACGTAAAACATGAGATCCAGGTCCCACTAACAGCTAAAAATATGCCCAGGACGCTCATGGATGAAAGTTAGGTGGCATGAGCACCAGACTCTTGGATACAAAGAATATGTGCTGTGTGTAAAGAGTAAATTTGAAATTGCTATCATTCATATTGTTGCAAACATTTGTTCTACTTAGAAAGTAAGTGTGGACGTTTGATGAGCCACACTACAGTGAGAGCCTAAGTCTTTACAATGTATAGTAATATAAGTATATTTAAATGAATATATTGTACAAACGATCTAAGTAGTATGTTAAAATCCCAATTCAGTACATGACTGATAGAGTTGTTATTATTTTGAGAGGATTCAGTATCAACGTTAATAGGAAGTTCGAAACAATGACCTCGTTTATTTGGCACTCACTAATTCGGATTTCCGGTTTATCCGGATTCAAATTTTGTGTCCCTTGGTCTTTGCCTCTTTTTTTTTTATAACACGAAGATATGTAGTCGGCGGGGTACATAGGCTGCTTATCACTATGCCGGTAATTTAGTCTAGTACCGAGTGATTAAGGAGCTCAGAGAGTGTGAATGACATTGTTTCTCAAGTGTTGTACATTAATATAACGGTGTATTGGGGCCCATTAAGTAAGTTGCATAGCAACCAAGCCAACAGCTCTCCCACCACAGCTCATTGTACCTCTGGTGCGCTTCTCGACAGGTGTGACACCATTTGGCTAGTGGCACGTGTAAATGTGTCCGCTCTCTCATCGATCTGTTTATTTTGTACTGACGAGCCATCTCTAATTGAATCATCTGAGCGTGCACATCCCACGCTTCCACCTATAGTTACTACAGTCAGTGTTAAGAAGCTGTACCGGCATTTGTACATTGCTGAACATTTAGACTTTTTGTATTTAGTAGAATATTTCCGGATTATCCAGATTTTCGGTAATCCGGACTACATCCGGTTCCAACTTGTCCAGATAAAAGAGCTTCTTGTGTACTGCAGTGCAGACTGTGACATTGTTCATGTCTCACATAATTCCAAAATAAAAGTGAGAATTCACGATCCGTCCTCACAGCTCCTCCATTCCAAACTTCACAAAAGTTGTCCTACGAAAATTGCAGAAGTAGCACTCGTGGAAGAAAGGATATTGTGAAGATACTGCTTCGTCACAGCCTGAGGTTAGAGACACAGCCCTCCACACAGATTCATCTGGCAGTAAGTTTCACGTCGGCACACACCCATTGCAGAGTGACACACAATCTATTTCATAAACTGTTGGCACCATAAAAATGTTATGAGGGTTTCCAAAAGAACTCTTTCGGTGGTATCCAGAACTGTCAACAGTCCAGAACCGCCAACAGAACTGTTATACAATTTTTTTCCTAACTGACAAATAATTTTTTACTATAACAAAATTTTGCCGAGTTATTGTTTTCTTCCCAAAATTCAGCAAAACTATTCGTGTTTTGATTAAGGAACTCTAGAACTATTGCATACGTATCAATAACTATGAAAAAAATGTATATTTCTCGTAAAAGGGGTGCAAACGTCATGGGAAATTCTCATAAGCATTCCTTATTAAATGCAGTTAATTCGTAAACAATTACCTTCACGAAATAAGTTACTGGCATTTCCGATAGAACTCTTACAATACTACCCAGAGCCGTCATCAGATCTGTTGTACGAATAGATACATTTTTGCCTCGTAGAGTAAGTGAGCTACACAATTAATCAATAATCTTACAAACTATTATCACCACAAAAAATTGTTATTATGATTATCGGTAGAAGTCGCGGTGTTTTATCCAGAACTGTTCATCAAAACTGTTGTACGAATTTATTTTTTTCTGTGAGGAAAGTGGGTCTAACACTGAAGCAATTATCGTATAAACTATCATCGCCACAAAATGATGTTATTAGGATTTTCGATAGAACTCTTAGCGTTCAATTCAGAAGTGTCCTCAAAACTGTTGTACGAATTTACTTTCCGCGAAAATCGACGAAGAATGGTTTCGATACCGAAATTTTTTCTAGTATTATTGTTTTCTTCGCTAAATGCTGCAGAAGTATTTAAATTTTGTACAAGTACTTTACAACTATGACATATCTATCAAGAACTCTGAAAAAACATATATTCCTGAAAAAAGCGTGCCAGCTTCACAATAGGAGCTCTTATGAGGTTCCTAATTAAGTCGCAATTACCTCATAAACTATTACCTGCACAAAAAAATTCTTCTAGGATTTTCGGTAGAACTCTTCACGTGATGTCCAGAACTGTTGTACGAATACATATATATTTCCTGTAGAGATAGCGTGTCCCACATTAAATCAATTTATCTCATAAACTATTATCGCCACAAAAAATGTTATTTGGATTTTCGATAGAGCTCTTGGGGTTCTGTTCAGAAGTGTCCTCAGAACTGTTGTACGAATTTACTTTTTGAGGAACTTGACAAAGAATGGTTCCCACACCAAAATTTTATCGAGTATTATAGTTTTCTTCGCTAAATTTTGGAGAACTATTGAAAATGTGTACAAAGAACTCTAGATCTATGGCATATTTATCAAGAACTCTGAAAAGAATGTATATTTCTAAAAAAAAAAGGTGCCAACTTTACAGCAAGTGAAAAGATTTTCTCCTTAAATTGCAATCATTTCGTAAACTATTAGATGCACAAAAAATGTTCTTACGATTTTGCACATAACTCTTGGAGTTCTGTTCAGAACTGTCCTCAGAACTGTTGTACGAATTTCCATTTTGCGGAAACTGACAAAGAATATTTTCAATACGAAAATTGTTTCGAGTATGGTTGTTTTCTTCGTTAAATTCAGCAAAACTATTCAAAGTTTGTACAAAGAACTCTAGAACTATGGCACATCTATCAAGAACTAAGAAAAAAATGTATATTTCTCACCTACAGGCCATGCTCCGTACGAAAGGTTACAGAAACCGCCGGATACAATGTGCCTTAAAACCGGAGAAGCCAGGGCCATAGCTTGCTGAAGACGAAGACAAAGCAGTTGCGACTTGATTATTCTAAGAGTGGGGAACACATCAGCAAAAATCGGAGGACTATTCCGGAAGCGCAACGTCTAGTACGTGTTGCCCAACACCTGGCAAGACGAAAACTTTATTAAGATGTCAAGGATGACCTTAGGCTCCGGAAACCGGGAGTCTATCGCATCCTTTGCCAGTGTGGGAAAATGTATGTAGGCCAGACTATCCGTACACTGCAGGAGAGATGTAATGAGCATGAAGGCCACACAGATAACGTGCAGCCGACCAAGAACGCTGTTGCAGAGCACTGCATCACCCACGGATATACCATGAATTATGACGACACCAAGTTGTTGTAACAATCCAATACCTTGTGGAATTGTATTCTTAAAGAAGCCGTAGAGATACGACTACATGACGGATTAATAAATAAGGACAGCGGGTTTCAATTAAGCAGGACCTTTCAGCTGGCCTTGAGCATGATCAGAGCACAGCGGCAGCCTACGTGGAGCCCCTCGCCTCCTACGACAACTGAAGTGGACGAACAAGCATTGTCGACACGGCAGCAAAAACGCGCGTCTAGCGCCAGCCGTGGCACTGCTGAAGGACTTGCATCGATCCTTGACGCTGTGCTTCCCCTACCACCGCTTCATGTAAGCCTAACTTACATGTCACAGGAACTTCGGAGCCCAGGTTCTTTTTCTCGCATGTGTCAATGCATTTCTGTTTAAAGCGTAAGCGAACCCGAGGGTAGTGTCCCAGTGTGCAACGCTTTTGCAGCAAATGGCTCAAATGGCTCTGAGCACTATGGGACTCAACTGCTGAGGTCATTAGTCCCCTAGAACTTAGAACTAGTTAAACCTAACTAACCTAAGGACATCACAAACATCCATGCCCGAGGCAGCATTCGAACCTGCGACCGTAGCGGTCTTGCGGTTCCAGACTGCAGCGCCTTTAACCGCACGGCCACTTCGGCCGGCGCTTTTGCAGCACTACAGAGAAAATTGTAGGCACATTACAGACAAATTTCAAACATGTGTGTCGCAATGGGACACAATTACGGGGTTTAAGAAAATGACGCTCTAATTATTTTGCGCAATGAATTTCCAACTATCTCACAGTTGACACAGAGATCTTTAACTGTATTTGTAGTTGACGGAGGCATGGATGGTCTGGACAATTTTATTTGCTGGATAAAAACGTTGCAATGAGTGAAGGGCACTTATTAAGTCGGAACAGACAAGAAATTTACAGCGGGAAGAGCCTCCAATCTGTTCCAGTGCCCGCAAGATCACAGACAATTCTGCATCAAAAACAGTAAACGCTTGAGGCAGTCGGACCTTGTGGACACGATCCGGAAAATCAACAGAGTAACAAAAGGAATCCCGTGTTTCGTCCCATCCGTGAAAACATCTACATAATAGCGGTGCTCATATAAAATGGCAGAAAATGTTGCATTAAAAATGGTGGCAGGAGTGCAATCTCTCTTGTACCGCACCAAATCTAAAATTACTCCGAGCCTCTCCTGTAACCAGAGTGGTGGGTGGTTGAAACCCTGGATTTGAGGCTGTATGGGTTCCACACTGTGGGACTCCAGCACACGTTGCATGCAGATCCCAAACGGCATCATGGCTCGGGGACGGTGGGAAAAAAGACGGTTCAGAGGCAGATGAACACTTTTTTATTTTTTTTTTTCACTTGCCGCCCTGTTTTTACGACCCACCACCTAAGTGCTTAAGGTGGGTCTATTTTGACCACTTGGCCGCTACGACCGGTGTGCGGACACTGATGTAGTTGATGACACTCACACCAGTTCCCGCATCCGGTCGCACCGTTGCCCGTGTCCCGCCACGTGGAGGCGGGTCTGTGCTTTTTTTTTTCTTTTTTTTTTTTTTTTTTTTTTACTTTGGCAGCTTTCCCAAAACCGATTTAACAAAAATTTTACAAAAATTAATTTTGAATTGGAAGAAGGAAATACAAGGAATAGTTTAGTCTGAAGATGAGAAAAGACGATAGGAAAGGAAGAGATGATAGTCCCACCACCGTAGGGGACTGAGGATGAGCGTCTTGGGATTTATCTTCAAGCCTCTGATCCTCAGTCCCCTAACCTTGGCCTAGGAAGTTCTATTCTATTCTATTTGTGGCGTTTGATATCTCTATTTATGTTCTATCTGGTTACTTGTATACAGGTTTAGAGTGCCGTGGTAGCTGATGGCAATTGAGACGGTGCGCCGACACTGTTTATGTCTAATTTTATACATTAATCTATTGTCAGTTTTAGGTCTACTTATGTAAGTCTGTTGCATGTCAGTTGTTTTATATTGAGACTTAGTTTAGTTCTTCCACACTATGGTGTCTGTCTGGGTGCTGCATATAGGTTTATTGTCTGTGTGGTCTTCTGTTCCTGTACTCTTTGTGGCATTCATCAGAAATTTTGTCTGTTAGTGCGTTCAGTATGTCCCAAAGTTCAGGTGTTCTGATCGCGTCGTATATGTGTTCCTCTGTCTGTAAGTGTTGTATCCCAGGTGTGTTCCTGTGCTGTCTGTATTTCCCGCAGAATAGGATTGTGTGTTCGGGGGTTCCCATACCTCCACATGTACACGTTGATGTGTCTCTAAGACTCACGCGATTTAAGTGCGTGGGATAAGGTCCGTGGCCAGTCAAGAAATGCACCATGCCGCGGCTAGGATCGGCATGTTTCATTCTTAATCTTTCCGTTATGTTCGGAAAAAATGTATAGACTCTCCGTCCCTTATCACTTGTGCCCCATTCCTGTTGCCATGTGTCGATTTTCCATTTTTTGAGGTCCCGCTTATTGTTCAGCGGGGAACCAGTCAATATGTTGACCTGGTCAAGTCTACCCATCTTTAACCAGTACAGAGCGGCCCGATATTTGATTGTGATATCTATCGGGAAGATTCCTAGCACGACACACAGTGCTTCAACTGATGTAGTGCCGAAGGCTCCCGATAGTCGCAGAAGGACGCTTCTCTGCCCTCGCCTAACCGCTGTTCTGTTTGTGACGAGGTTGAGTCTGTGCGCCCATGTACTGGCCGCAAAGCTTAGCACTGATTCGAAGAGTGCGCAGTGGTAAGTTCGTGTGACTGACAGAGGAAGTCTGTATTGTCCTAACAACAATATGGTGAGTGGGAGAGGTGGGAGCAGCAAGAAACTTACAAACCTGGCGCTCTAGCAGGAGTTGCCGCCGGATGGTAAGTGGCGGTTCTCCGGCTTCAGCACAGGGGCTGGGTATGGGACTGGTCCGAGAAGCACTCCTGGCCAGTCGAATCCCCGCATGGTCTACAGCGTCAAGGATCCACAAATAAGAGGACCTCACTGACCCATACACCGTCCACCTATAGTCCAACCTTGAACGCAAAGCCCATTAAAACTGGAGGAGACACGCCCTGTCCGCTCCCCAAGACCTGTGGCTGAGGCACTTGAGGATGTTCAGTGCCTTCAGGGTACTGGCTTTCAAGTATCTCAGGTGTGGCAACCATAACATTCTGGAGTCAAAAATGAGGCCCAGGAACCGCACTGTATCTCTAAATTGTTGAATAGTGCCCCCATATGCAAAGCAGGCAAATTGAAAGGACGACGAGAACGATTAAAGTGAACACACACACACTTATCGGCAGAAAACTGAAAACCCGTCTTTGCTGACCACTCGTCTACCCGCCGCACTATAAGTTGTAACTGATAGCTCACCGTTGCAACACTGGAGGAGGAACAGCAAAGTCGTCCACAAATAAGGAGCACTGTACTGGACTCCTTACCGTAGATGTTATACTGTTAATGGCTATAGCAAAGAGGGTAACACTCAAAACACTGCCCTGGAGGACACCATTCTCTTGCTAAAATCGATCAGACAATGTGTCACCAACTTGGGTCCGAAAAAACCGCTGAAACAGGAAAGACGTAATGAAGATGGGAGGTGGCCACAAAAGCTTCTTTGATGTAGTTGTACGAGAATACAGTGTCTCCAGATAATATCATATGCGTTACTGATATAAAAGAATATGCCAATACAGTGATGTTGACGGATGAAAGACTGATGAATAGCCGCCTCTAGGAGGGTCAGGTAGTCGACCGTGGACCGAAATTTTCGGAATCCGCACTGAGAGCGGCTAAGGAGTTGCCTAGTCTCTAACAGCCAGACCAGACGACGGTGAACCATCCATTACAGGGTCTTTCAGACAGCTCGTCAAGGCGATACTACTATAACTACTGGGATATGTGGGGTCCTTCCCTGGTTTGAGCAGAGGGATAAGGATTGCCCCCCTCCACGAGTTGGGAAGACGCCTGTCTGCCAAAAAATGTTCAAATGTGTGTGAAATCTTATGGGACTTAACTGCTACGGTCATCAGTCCATAAGCTTACACACTACTTAACCTAAATTATCCTAAGGACAAACACACATACACATGCCCGAGGAAGGACTCGAACCTCCGCCGGAATCAGCCTGTCTGCCATATTTGATTAAAGCATTCCAGGAGGATTTCGTTTGACGCCGCTGGCAGATGTCGAAGCATGCAGTACCGAATTTGGTCGTGACTGAGTGCAGTGGCAGGAGTCCCAGTCAGTGCCGATTCGTGCTTCTACAGGGAGAAAGGGGAGTTGAAGACTTCAGAACTGTTAGACCTTAAGTCCAACTTTTCCCTTTCTACAGTCGCACAATAGCGCCGAAACACTGGATCCTGGCCTGCATTGGCAGTAGTTTGTGCTAAATGCTCGGTCAGCGACTGAGCAATGTTTCTAGGGGTTGTTTGGAGGCTCCCCTGGTTCAGCACTGCAGCTATCGGTAAACGGCTGTGATTACCGGAAATCCTCTGGATGGCTTCCCACACTTTTGGGCAACAAGTGGAACAATTGATGTTCAGGAACTCATGCCATGACCACTTTTTGCTCTCATTAATGACATGGCGAGCCATGGCTCTCGCTATTCGAAAGATTGTGAGATTGTCCGCTGTCAGGCGGCATTTAAACCGTCGAAGAGCCGCAAGCCTGTACATAAGGCTGCACATTTAAACGAAAGAAACCTGCCCTAATATGCTCAGGGAGTTTCGTGCTATTAAACGTCAGGATAAAGGAGTCAGACTTAGCAAGAACCCCATCCACTCTCGTCATGATATTTTGCATGTCAGCCATTCCTGCTGGAGCTCACTCATCTTTCAGTTCCTGTTTGGGAATGTCCACCAGATCCCTGCACGTCACAACAATTTAGCTGTAATTCAAGGTGGTGTGCAGCTCAGTTTCGATGGCATTTTCCCAAAGGGAGTGTGCTTTCTGGAGATTCTTAGCTTATTGAGAACTATCGGTTTCCACCAACAGCGTCCCATTACGCAATCCCTTAGTAGATTTCAAACTGCCAGCTATGACCTCTAGCCCTTTTTGAATACAGAAAAGGGAAACTTTCTGGAAGAAGCCCTCTTTTCTTTTAACGATTAAAAACACATTCCGAGCTCCAGCATGTGTTCTGTTACTAGTCATGATACTCTCAGATTTTGCTCCTGAGTCAGGAGGATTGGCTACATGTGCTCTCTTCTTGGATTGGGTGTTGGAATACACCGGCGGCCCATCCTTTCTGCTGGGAGGAGGCAAAAAAGATTTGGTAGGTTCCACCTCGGTCCCACGAGCAGCTAGGAAACTAGAAGTCCACCTATACAGAGCCCCACATGCCTAGCTCAGCCTTATACAACTGAAGTGCGGCAGGCTTCCCAGAGCTTCCCAGAGGTTGCTCACTATCGATTGTTCCACCTCAACAGCCATGCATCTCATGAGCGTGCAGCCCACCTTGAGATTGAGGTTTTCTTTATAGAGGTATATCCATTCTCCTGATCCGAGCGGTCAAGTCAAGATCCCCAATGCCTGAGACACACAACATCCCACCGCCACGCCTCACGGTGGTCGCTGAAGCATGCCCATAGATTACAGTGACAGGGGACTGGCGGCGCTTACCAGTCCCCAGCTCAGGAACTCCGAGGTCACCAAGCTCGTACCCGGCTAATGAATTTCGAGTCCCTGGGGGCGCGATGTCCTTATCCTGAAGGAAGTCATTCACAAGATACGCACGATCGGGGCGCGAAATGTCGTCCACGAAGACGAATGCCTCGTCAATCTGCTGCCCGTAAGGTTGCACTAGCAGTCGGAGGATGGCATTCACGTACCGTACAGCTGTTACAGGGCCTTCCATGACCACCAGCGGCATAAGTTGGCCCCACATAATGGCACCCCAAAATAGCAGAGAACCTCCACCTTGCTGCTCTTACTGAACAATGTGTCTAAGGCGTTCAGCCTGACAGGGTTGCCTCCAAACACGTCTCCGACGATTATCTGGTTGAAGGCATATGCGACACTCATCAGTGAAGACAACGTGATGCCAACCCTGAGTGGTCTGTTCGGCATGTTGGTGGGCCCATTTGTACCGCGCTGCATGATGTCGTGGTTGCAAAGATGGACCTCGCCATTGACGTCGGTACTGATGTTGCGCATCATGCAGCCCATTGCGCACAGCTGAGTCGTAACACGACGTCCTGTGGCTGCACGAAAAGTATTATTCAACATGGTAGCGTTGCTGTCTCGGTTCCTCCGAGCCATAATCCATAGACAGAGGTTATCCACTGAAGTAGCAGCCCTTGGGCGGCCTGAGCGAGGAGTGCAATTGACAGGTCCTGTCTCTCTGTACCTCTTCCATGTCTGAACAACAACGCTTTGGTTCACTCCGTGATGCCTGGACACGTCCGTTGTAGAGAGCCCTTCCTGTCACAAAGTAATAATGCGGACGCGTTTGAATCGCGGTATTGACCGTCTAGGCATTGGTGAACTACAGACAACGCGAGCCGTGTACCTTCTTCCTGGTGGAATGACTGAAACTGACCGGCTGTCAGGTCCACTCCGTCTAATAGACGCTGCTCATACATGGTTGTTTACATGCCTGGGTGGGTTTAGAGACATCTCTGAACAGTTAAAGGGACTGTGTCTGTGAAACAATATCCACTGTGAACGTCTGTCTTCAGGAGTTTGGGAACAGTGGCAATGCAAAACATTTTTTGATGTATGTATTATTGAACATGCACGAGACACAAAATCATAGCGGCCCCCTTTTTCACTGCAAACGTTTCCGAATTTAGCGCAGTTCAAGTTTGTCGTTGGGATGTTTACAGTTCGGAGGATCATACAGTCTGTCTTCTCAGACTGTCTGCTATCGTATAATAGTCATCTCGGCAGAGGGCAGACCGAGGTCCAGTCACGTCATGTGTGACAAGGAGATATCAAACTAAGATCCTTTGTGTCAGTCGTGAAACGACGGATGACGACACGACCTTGACGTTATTTTCGTAGGTGTTCAGGGGGTGATGGTCAGGGAAAAGGGGTGAAAGGGAGGAGTCCGTTAATCAGATGTCATGGAGCTGGTGTCTTGTCGAATTATTTTGTTGGTAGCTTGATAGCACATCGCGCGCGCTGTGGTTGGTTGGTAGGTTGGTTTTTGGGGGAGGAGACCAGACAGCGAGGTCATCGGTCTCATCGGATTAGGGGCGGATGGGGAAGGAAGTCGGCCGTGCCCTTTGAAAGGAACCATCCCAGCATTTGCCTGGAGCGATTTAGGGAAATCACGGAAAACCTAAATCAGGATGGCCGGACGCGGGATTGAACCGTCGGCCTCCCGAATGCGAGTCCAGTGTGCTAACCACTGCGGCGCGCTGTGGTGGGCACAAAGTGGTGGTGTATCGTTTTTCACACATGTGGCCAGTGGACAGTTTTTGTGTTTGGTTTCTTTCACGTTACGTGGAACCGTTAACAGAAGGACAGTGCAAAAGTCGCCGATTGCGTTGTGGCGAGATGCAAGGTCACATAGTTGTATTTGAGAATGAATATTGATACATGGGAGAGCAGTGTTGCGACATCCACCTCCGACATTCGCAAGTCATGAGAAACCGGCATCAGAACTTCCAAAAGACGGAACGTGTGGGAGGGATGTTGACTGGTCCATCATTACCACGTATTTTTCACATAGAGGGCAGCTGCCTGCGCCCGGACGTTAACCAGTCCTAGCCCTTCATCACACATCAGGAGTGTGAGAGTATCGTTACGTACTGTAGGGTAGGTAATAACCGAAGTCGGCCTGAATTTTGCTACTTATCACCGCCGGTAGGTGGAGGACCTGTGCGACATGATTTACTTTTGATGCCACGTAGAGGTTCAGGTGTTCCGCACATTAGAGCTGATAAGACCCAGAGCAGGTTCTGGAGCACCATCACGTATAGGATCTATAGAAATCATCGATAGTTTTCTGCGGCCTTCCGCCCCCATCCTTCGTATACGTGTCTCCCAAATATCTCAGTTTAGTAACTAGTGGGTGGGAGACGACAGCTCTCGACCCGAGATCGTGCATGATATCTAATGCGGCCAAATTCTTGATGTTCTGAAGACTGACCGATCCTGTTTAGTACGCTGTGGACTTCGTCGGTGGAACGAACCAGCGGTAACAGGTCGTCAGCGTACGCCCTATAGCGGAAATTGACGTCATGCAGTGCGATGACAAATACCCCGCAGTTGAGACTCCTCATGAGCGGCTCGCGCACGATTGCGTACAGGCAGACAGAAAAGTACAACCCTGTCGTAGTGACCTCTTAATGGGTATTGATCCCACAGTCTGTCTGTTGACCTGGACCTAGGAATTGGCTGCTGCTAAAAACGACCACAGTGTGCCAGTGAGACTTGGGAGAAAATGGTCCATAACCTGTAAGGGTACGCCGATGTTTTCTCTATTAAGTCCCTGCAGTCACCGGAGGCCATTTGTATGTTGGCATATCCCCACTGGGACATGTGTTCCAGTATGAAGATCTTAGGCAATGTCATCTTAATGAGGCCTGTCAAAAACCTGGCGAAGGTATTGTAGTCAGCGTTCAACATTGTAAGTGGCCAACAGTAGTTGACCGATTGCCCTCCCGCTGGCCTGTTGGCCGGTGTGAGAAGTTTTTTGAGAAAATCAGGTGGTACAGTGCAGCCAGGCGACATGAGTTCGCGGAAAATCGTAACTCAGCGGGGCGAAGCCATAGCAGATCTGGAAAAACTCGATTGGTAATCCACCACCATTGTCCAAGGCATCCCCGACGTCTTCAGGTTAGACTTTGCCTGTTAATGCCGTCACTATCGACATGTCAATAGCGCAAGTCACCTGCTGTAACACTTCCCCGGTGGCTTCTTTGTCTACAGTTGTTTTCTGGTAACGATGACGGAAATGATCCTCCATGGCTTTTACTATAGTTGCTTGGGTTGTACAGTAGAGAGTATCTCACATTGCATGGCATGTCATTAACCAGCGGCGATGTCGGCACATATTTGTGTCAGTGTGGTGCATGGTGGGTACCTTTTTCGCCATTCGGTTACGTTGTCGCGAGCGCACTACTTATTGGCGTTTGGTCAATCATGGTATGTGAGCTTTGATTCAGTGTCATTCTCGTTGTCTGCCAGGCAATGGGGGTAAGGTGTCGATGTCCCTGACTGCAGTGTAGTAAAATTCCAGAGTCTGTCAGTGCTACGCAGCCATTTCCATGCCAAACTGCCTGAGGGTCTTGAGGATTGCCGATCTGGCGCGTAAGAGTCATCAACGCCAATGTCGAGGGGTATCGGGAGAGACGTTGGTCACAGTTGTCCCACACTGCAGCGAGTTGCTGTATGCAGTCCGGGTCTTGAAGGTGAGTTACGTTCATCTTCCAGAAGCCGTTGCTATGCCAGACTTGTTGGTAGTAAAGATGTTTCGTACTGCTATAGGCACTGTGATCGGACAAGGTCAGAGGCCATCGTTCGGCGGCTACCACCCCCTGAGTAAGATCTTGTGACAAATGCATGCGATCCAGTCGACTCGCCAACTGATTGATAAGATCAGTGTGTCCAGAATTTTCACTGTGTCTCACACAGATGAGATCGTGAATCACCATACGCAGGTCTGGACAAGGCGTGTGGCGCAGGATTTGGTCCTTGGGCTGGACGACGTAATTAGAATCGCCGTCAAAGACGCTGCGTTCATACCGTCCAAGAAAAAGGCGGGTGATGTCCACGGAGTAGATCCTGAATCGGTTACGATGTTCAGCGGTGCCCGACGTTGCATAAACAACAATCAATCGGGTGTCGAGTACCATGACCGTTAATTCTAGAGTGGAGGGGAGATACGTGATTTCGAGGGCTTCGATGCTGTCACGCACTGCAATTGCCATATCGGCGTGTGTGGGACCACCAGGCGTCACGTATGCTGTATAACCATAAAAATCAGGGAGTATTTTCGTTTGCATTTCTTACAAGAGTGGAAAGTTGACTCCTGTGGCTTGTACCGTTTCTCTCAGGAGCTGCATCTTGGCAGGGGAGCTAAGCGTGTTGATTTTCAACGTGGAAAAGCGGTAAGCCTGGCGTCGTGGTGACTGGGCCGGGCTATCCATGGTAATGGTGGAGGAAGCGGCCATAGCGAGTTACGTATCATCCCGGCGATTGCGGCCTTGTTGTTCAGATTGAATGCTCCGGCGGTACCTCAACAGGCCTCAGATCAGGGTCATGCCTGGCTTCGACATCCTCGACCTACGATGTAGGCGTGTTGGTCTGTCCATGTTCCATATGATCGTAGTGGTTGACAAGAAGGAATGAAGTTGCTTCGCAACCTGCACTGCAACCTTCCTGCTAATCGCTGCAGCAGACTGGCAGTCGGACGCCGCTCGTTCAGCCGTCCATTCCACAGGGGAAGAGTTGATAGGAATGGTGTCAGTATCGAGGTTGGCGTCCTGCAAGATCATTTCCAGCGAGTAGAAGGTACCGTGTCCCAACACAGTCCTGCGTCGTTGATTTCGGCGTTTCGGTGAATGATATCATTGTGCGCGGCTTTCAGTGTTGGCAGATAGCATTGACTGACACTAGGGCTTCGGGTGTTACGATAAGTGGATGGGTTGCCATCCAGTTATCGCTGTTGCCTGCAGTGTTAAGTGCTATCTGTGGCATCGTACGGAGTTTTGGCGCTGGCCAGGGCGAGTGATCCGCCAGGTGTCGGTCCGCAGTGGGTTGTTCTGGTACAGCAACGGCGATCTCTTGTCTCTGGACAGGCGGAGACGTTGAGAGCGCAGCCACGTAAGCCACTGGCAGGATCGTCGGCATCGGTTTGGGTACAATGTCCTGCAATAGAAGTTGTGTGTGTCGACGCTGGAGGCAGTCGGAACGTAGATGACCTTCCTGGCCGTATCCGGAACGTTTGAGGCTGGTCGTCATAAATAATTATGGCTTGTCAGCCTCCTGTCTGGAAGTATGGAGGTACGTGTGGTCAGAGTTCAATGCGAACATGCCGTACTCCATTGAGGACTAGACACGCCTTAAAATGGGTTCACTTTTCTGCCAAGTGTTCTTGTACCGTGCCGAAGAGTGGATCGCCACCACGGCGTCGGCCGCCGGGATTTAGAATGGTAGTTTAGATACGTGTATAGTCCGCAATCCCAGCCCAGCATGGTCAACCACGACGTTGCCAACATTTCCGTAGGCTTGGCAAAAGCTAAATCCTTGCTTCATTTAAAAAAGAAACACCTTATCATATTTATCGCTGTTAATAAGTTTCACATGGACCGTATTACTTACGATCGAAAGTGGATGCCCAGATCTTGACTTCTCCGGCCGGAGTAGCCGATTGGTCCTAGGCGTTTCAGTCTGGAACCGCGCGACCGCTACGGTCACAGGTTCGAATCCTGCCTCGGGCATGGATGTGTGTGTTGTCCTTAGGTTAGTTAGGTTTAAGTAGTTCTAAGTTCTAGGTGACTGATTACCTCAGATGTTAAGTCCCATAGTGCTCAGAGCCATTTGAACCATTTTCATCTTGACTTCCTTCTTCAAAAAGTGATCGACTACGAGAGATTTTGGCCCAGAAAACTCATTCCGAAACTTAATTAGCGCCACGTGGGATTAGCCGAGCGGTGTAAGGCGCTGCAGTCATGGACTGTGTGGCTTATCCCGGCGGAGGTTCGAGTCCTCCCTCGGGCATGGGTATGTGTGTTTGTCCTTAGGATAATTTACGTTGAATAGTGTGTAAGCTTAGGGACATATGACCTTAGCAGTTAAGTCCCATAAGATTTCACACACTTTTGAACATTTTTGAACTTGATTAGCAATTTTGATCTCTCTCGTGCTGATCTGCCGCAATCTATTCACGCTACGGATTCACATTAGCGTTGGCCGGAGGAAGTAAACATGTCGAGCGTGCTCGCGCTGCCGGCGGAAACGCACAGCATGTTCTCGCTGGTGGGATGATAAAACCGGACTGCCGCAAGACCACCACTCTCGACAACTACGTACCTAGTTGGCTATTTGTTTTGATTTGTGAGTTTTTAGAGCATCTGAATATCGCACTCTGGCAGGAACAGAGACAAAATTCAGAAAGTCAATGCCTGAGAAAACTCTACTTAACGAATTAATTCTATAAAACTTATACTGAAGTAGAATAAGCTCCTTTAAATTTCACATAAGTATTGTTGGCAGCAAATTTCGTTATATTTTTCGTGTGTATTGGGACGCTTCACAGGTATTATTCACTGACATAAACTAAAGAAGCCGTTTTTTGACTTGTGCAAATTTTCTTGCCGGCATGCGACATGGTACATATATGGCCGTATCTTTTGAATGTATTGTTAGAACCGCCAAGGGACGGTAGATTTTGGTATTTGAAATAAGTTTCAAGAATACACCTCGACCCCATCCTGAGAAAAAGGTGTCTGAACCGTCCCAAAGTAAGACAGAGAGGCGGACAACAGAGTGATCCTATAAGGTTTCCGTGTTTACCGAGTGAGAAAAGGAACCTTAAAGATATTGTATGCTATTTCATGATAAATTACGATTATTGCCTGATGATGGCCTTGTAAGCCGACAACGTTTCCACTAAATAAATCAGTCTATCGAACATCCATATTCCCTGATTTTTGTTTATAAATATGAAGTTTATCTCCCATGAAGCGATGGATGAAATGATTAATTAGGTCAGCAATATTTGACAGAGAACTACAGATTCAATTGTTTCCATAGTAAGCTCGAATTTTCTTTTATGTAGGCCTACTACCAGTATCATACCACAACTTTGGAGCTCAATTACGTTGGTCAGAAAGGTATATAACACAATGAAGGTCGATTTAAGACTGAAAAATGTGGTGCAATAAATGACACCATTACGTCACTCAAGAAATATTTAACAGATGTTTACAACAGAGATTTAAAAGCCTACAACCAACTGGCTGGAAGTAATGACAGAAGCGCATCGAAAGCCAAGGAAAATTTAATTTGATATGGTTTTCTAACGGAATTGTAATGAAACTTCCCCTACATATTATTTCGATAAGATGTTGTGTAATGAACACTATTTAAAATATTAGTTTTCTAGTGAATTAAAAAGATTATTTCGATTTAACTCAAAGTCGCTAATATGTGTATGAACAAATAAGTATGGCCTACGCTATGCTGACAGCTTAATTTGCGACCACCTGGTCCTCTTTTATTATTCTAGAAGCCAAATCCTCGACTTCGATTATGATGAAGATATAACTGAAATCGGCCGCCGAAAGATCTGAATTCAGTGGTGTCTTCGGCTGGCTATAAAACGGGCGTCTCGAGGTCAGAAACGACCGGCAAGTCGTAAAGCCGTGGCATTGGAATGCCCGGCGCGTCAGGCTGCAGCGATAGCGCCCACTGCATTACGCCCAGATTGCTGCCGCGATAATCTTTCTTCTGCTCACAAGTCTCTTCTGCTTAGCTTGTACTCTCTGCTCTGCTTCTTTTCCTGCATTCAGCAACACTTCTGCCATTACGATATCAGATGAACATTTCAGCCGTCTTGTTTCAGCTTTACCTCATGGTGGCAAATAAGAAAATTATACCGTGACCTGACAATCTGTATTTATCTAGTGAGAAAGTTTGAGGTTTATAAATCCAGTGTGAGGTAATCGTGTTTTCCCGTCGTCGAAGTAATACAGTACGACTTTGGGAAAGATATTACATACGCATACTTTTATAACTTTTAACCACCCTCGTCTCAAAGACGTTTCGGTACGAGTCATTGATATTACATATGAAAGCCATATGAGTGAAAGTCTCTCTGAGTAAAACAGATTTTGTGTTGAAATATACAGGATGTTCAGAAACAGTCTGAAAAGCTTTAAAGGGTGTCGTTAGGTAGGTTGTGCAGATATACAGCTCTTAAGAAATAAATTCGATTGGTTGCACTATTTCCGAGTTAATTAGCCCTGAATTTAGCCAATCAGACCGTTCGCGCGCAAATTAAAGCGGCCCGCCAGGGACGGTGATGTTTGTTTGGTTCCCTGTAACCGAAGAACAGAACGATTCAAAAATTAGACATAGGCCGGTAGCAAGGATCTAACCACAGCCAAAGGCTGAGCAGTCTCGTACGCTATTATATAAGCTACTAGAACAACTAATACAAACTGTATCGCTGGCCGGAGTGGCCGAGCGGTTCTAGGCACTGCAGTCTGGAACCGCGGGAGAACAGAAGAGTTATTTGAAAATGAATAAAGTGAGCTTTCATATCTTTTGGACGAACTGGGTGTTACCACAAATACAGCTGTTTATTTAAAAAGGTATATTTTATAGTTACTATAGTCATATTTCCCTTTGTTTTCCCACTTTTATCAGTCCTTCCGCTTTTATTTCATTATTAATTAAACCTATACATACCTCAATTTATTTATGTAAACTCTTCGTTTTATGAAGATACAAAACCATTGTATAATCAAAAAAGGTTTTCTGCGTTTGTAGTAAGAACGATTTATTTTTATTTTCTCGTATCCTTCAATATTACAGCATCTAGTAGAAGTTATCTTTGTGGCAAACGAAATTAGCTGCTCAAATTATGTTCCGTTCTATTTAGGTCATAGTCCGTTCGCCAGGCGGAGTGGCCGGGCGGTTCTACGCGCTTCAGTCTGGAACCGCGCGACCGCTACGGTCGCAGGTTCGAATCCTGCCTCGGGCATGGATGTGTGTGATGTCCTTGGGTTAGTTAGGTTTAAGCAGTTGTTAGTTCTAGGGGACTGATGACCTCAGTTGTTAAGTCCCATAGTGCTCTGAGTCATTTGAACTATAGTCTGTTCAATAAGGATTCGATCATGTAGTACTTAACAAAAGTCATTTTAGAGATGATAATGAAAATTTCATGCTGTTTCCCATTTATATTACTGTCCCGCTATTTCGGGGGCCGTTGTAGAACTTCTTTTAATTTGCCAGAGGAAATGATTGCCTTCAAGGAGACTGTATAATGAGCATACGATATCAGAAAATATCTTAAAAATCTATGCATCATCGTGCTCTAGTAGGCCGGGTTACAAGCGGACATTTTCATCCGACAGCCGTGGAGGGTTGGGGGGCACGATTTACTACTGAAAGTACATCTCATTTCAAAGCTGTGAGCTACAAGAGCCGTCATTTTTCTGAGTGCTTTCAGTAAATAAAATTTATCGACAGTAAAGTACACACACAGATCTGTCTCAACGAAAGATATGTCGATATGGAAGTTCCACCTCCCTTGAAACAAGAATACTCCATTCCCATTTTTAAAAGCGAAACTAGAATCTCAAACATAGTGATGAGGCGTAGTCAAGGACGATCATCGTTTACACATTGACATAGTCTGATAGCTGTATCGAATGGTTTCGTACATGGCCGCGTCTCAGCTGCCCTCACACAGTTGCGTAGTTCCTGTTACCAGAGTCCACGCCCGCAGCTCAGCGACCTACGTATCAGTCCTACGGAGAACCCCTGTCCTATTCCTGATTTTGTTAGGGATTTTTCCTCGGTGGGCGGGTAGGAACAGGGAGCAACCAGGATCATGAAACCATATGAGTAGCCAACTAAAGAGCTGATTCAGTGAGATTGTCTAGGAGGCCGACAACGGCGGGGAGAACTGTGTGCTAACCCCATGCTCCTCCACGCTGTATTCAAATGACACCCACCTCAGACGGGAGTCTGATTGTGGAGTTTAACCACTTAATTTTACTTACAATATAATATCGCTGTGAGTAAGAATGCTCAAACTAGGAATTTCACTGCATTTAACAGACACGCCCTATAGCTTAGCAACCCAGGCAGACCTATCACAACTCGACAACTAGCTATGAACGTTTGTCTCAGTTACTGCATAGCTTATAATTTCCTGTGTTTCATAGCCTGTTATACACAGGGGATCTACTTCATATCAATGAATCCTATATTTACACATGCCGTACTTAAGTCTTATATTACGTTTATTTAGTGAGAACAGTAAGTTTTAATCCACTGTACGCTACGGTCGCAGGTTCGAATCCTGCCCCGGGCATGGATGCGTGTGATGTCCTTAGGTTAGTTAGGTTTAAGTAGTTCTAAGTAATAGGGGACTGATGACCTCAGATGTTAAGTCCCGTAGTGCTCAGAGCCTTTTGAACCATTTTTTAATCCACTGTATTTGTTTAAGTGGCAATGCAACAAAAGCATCGACGTTCGTCGTAATTTGAATTTCATGGACTTCCTTTCCGGATATAAGTAATTATCGCACCTCTCTTTCAATGGGAAATATTTAGGAATCGATGTTACATCGATAGCGTAGTCATTAGGATAAGGAAAAAATGAGCTGAAGACTCTTTAAACGACATTTCGGATGCCCTATTAACTGACTGAGATAAGGACATGGAAACTCAGACTAAGGTGAGATTTGAAGTAATCGTCACCAGAATGCGTGCGACACCTCACCTACGGCGCCACCTCAACCTCGTTGAGCGACTCCTTTCAGTGTTAATGAAGTAGCTAAAGAGCACGTTGTTAGAGTACTGAGTGGAGGCCATCATTCACCAAGGTATCTGCAGCTCCTGTTCGCAGGATACCGAAGCAGCAGAAGAGAGACGAGAAACAGGAGCAGCAAACGTGGTGGACCGGCTAGACGCTAGAGGCTAAGCGGTGGACCGCGGAGAAACATGGGGAGCCGCCAAGTGCTATCCGTTAGGCCGGCCGGAAGAACAGCGGCAATGCGTCACGGAAATTAACTGTGCAAGACGTGGAGACAAAAGGCGGAGAGCCAGCCAAGAAAGAGAGCGAAGCAGCGAAGGCGCCCTCAAGAACAGAGAACTCGAGACGAATAAATATTTGCAGTCAGCGGATAGCAATGAAATTAATAAATAAGTCAGTAGTCTCCGCTGCGACCTTCTGCTAAATTTAAACATACACTATTTACTATAAAGAAAAAATAATTTAGTACGTTATAGATAGTGTCCAGAGTTTAAATAACAAGTTAAGAAATATGTATATATAAACATAATCAAAACTGATAAATATGAAATGCAGCAATTATACGTAAAATCCTAAATTTTAATTTTTTTTCTAGACAATGTAAAATTACGGGTATCCTAGGAAAATGTCTATGTTAATTCTTAATAATTTCACTTCCGCTACAAAATACTGGACTACAAGCGTCGCCTATTCAAGAACTTAAACTATACTGGAGCGGTTTGCACAAGTTTTCCAAATGTTCTATTACCATGCACAGTCTTCTGCCTGACAATATGTTTTTTTGTAAATAGAAGAAGATCACTCAACTTCGCAAGATTTCGAAAATGCTTACGCCGAGGGATTGTGCTAGGAATAGCATTCTCTGGGAGTTCTATAATTTCACCATCAAATATGCGAGACAAAATTAAGATGATTTGAGTATCCAGGGTGATTATTCATGACAGACTGTTGTTTATCGGAAATTGTACCACCCACTTCACCTGGTGCAACACTGACCTTTCGAACTGCATCTTCCATTGCTCATATAGCCTCCTGGAGAAGCATACTTGATGTCTCCAGTTCCTTGACACTGTCGGGAAGCATGCTTTAGTTTTTTGCAATGTATGAGACTGAACCGATCATTTTAGAATTTTTAAATGCTGACAAGGATTCACTCGTAGACACTGCACTACCATAAAATGTTATTTCTCAGTTACTTCACATCTTGAAAGTGCTTTCTGTAGGAAATCACAGCTTCGATCCATGCTGCCCATCTTGGTATCACTTTCTCCGGAGGCAGAGTAATATCAGGTAGCCGCTGCTTCTAGCGTTGTACAGAATAAGGACATTTCAAGAAAACCTTCTTCGTTGCTGATATCAATGTGTTTAATTCCGGTAATTGATATGTAACTGTCTCTGCCACTACTTGCGAAGGGTGGGCCGTACATGTGACAGAGATAAAATACTTTAAACAACTTCCCCTTGCAGCATGGAGTTGTAGCTGTGTGTATCAGTAGAACCCTCTGTAGTACCTTATTCGATCATTAAGGTATCTAGCAACTGCTTAACTATTTTTTTTTCCTTCAAAGCTTTACAATAACTGAAATGCAGCCTCAGATATAGCAGATAGGTATAGTTGGTACGCCCCTGCAGACAGTGTGTTTCAGCTTTACCCACAGAAAAAAGGCTGCAGGTATCCAATTCGGGGAACGGGCAGGCCAAGGTACAAGTCCTCTGCGTCCAGTCCAACGATCTGGAAACAACTCGAGAAGACATGAGGCAGAAATTTATGCACTATAAGCTGGACACATTTTGCTACCACAAGTTTGACCCAGTCTGCAGAGAAACGTCTTCTAGCATCCATGTAAGATGGTCTGTTAGGGGTGGTGCGTTCAGTGTTTCGCCTAGGAAAAACCGGCCTATGAGTTGATGGTCCTCTATCCCACACCATACATCCGATAGAATCTGACGTTCCACCTGATGAACCCAAAGAGAATTGTCAACAGGCCGATAGAGCATGTTCCGGCGGTTTTCCTGCCCGTGACTGGTGACTTCGTCACTAAACAAGATATGTAATACACCTGGAGTATGCTGTCTTAATGCTCATGTAGAGAAGTTCTCATAATGGTTTCCATGTGGTTCTTCATTGAGAGAAATGTGATACGAATCGAATCTACATTGCTGCAAAATGCATAGGACACTTGCCTGATTCATGTCAGCTCCGCGTGCGGTTACGCAGGAGCTTACGTGCGAATCAACTGCCACAGCAGCAAAAACATATATTTCCCCCTCTTCTACCGTCACTTGTTTCCTTCTGTTACGTTGTATAGGTGCTGCACTACCACATTCACGTAACTGGTTGAAGAGATTCATAAATAATGGCCGAGATGGTGGATATCTATTGGGATATCTTGCCGCTTACACCACGTAACAACGAACTGAAGTCTTCGTACACCCTCCATATTCCATGAATATGTCGGCATTTTCTGCTCTGGGAAAACCCCATCGTCCACTCACTACCTGCTACTTGGACTGTTACACATTGACTGAATAGCAAGTCATAATGCACTCAAGGTACACACTAGCACACTGTAAGGAAACCTAACATCATACAACTACATCTATACAGAAACTCCACAAGTCACCTTAAGGACCATCGCGGAATGTACCCTGTAACAGACTAGTCAATTCCTTTCCTGTTCCACTCGCAAGTAGAGCGAGGTAAGAACGACTGTTTATACGCCTCCATATGAACCCGAATTACTCGTTTCTTATCTTCAAGGTCCTTACGCGCAATGTTTGATCGTGGCAGTAGAATAGTTTGGCAGTTCACTAAACTTTCTCAATAGTTTCCTCGAAAAGAACATCGCCTTCCGTCCACGAAGCACCTCGCTAACACATACGTGTTCTTCGCATCTACCGGTAACAAATCTAGCAGCTCGCCTCTGAATTGCGTCGATGTCTTCCCTCAATCCAACCTGGTATGGATCCCAAACACTCGACCAGTACTCAAGAACAGGTAGCACCAGCGTCCCATATGTGGTCTCCTCTACAGGTGATCCACGCTTTCCTAAAATTCTCCCAATTAACCGAAGTATACCAATCGTCTTCCCTATTACAAGCCTCAATGCTCGTTCCATTTCATATCACTTTGAAACGTTACTCCCAGAAATTTAAACGACTTGGTGGTGTCCTGCCGGACACTAGCAATACTTTATCCGAAAATATTTCTATCCATCATCATTAACTTATATTTTTCCGCTTCTTGGTCGTCTTGTGTCGTTCTACAGCCACTCAAATTCGACGTCTTGCCGTCACCAAAGCATCATCAGCAAAAAACAGTAGATTGCTGCCTACCCTGTCCGCCAAATCATTTATGTATATAGAGATATATATCAGGTTGAATGGCACAGACAAGTCTAGGTGTGAAAAATTCTCAAAATTCGAAATCTCGTAAATGAGTGACACTGAAATTCTGCAACAAACACCACTTACATTCTAATTTAACATACTTTTACTCTGTTAATGTCAGTTGGCACTGTTCTATTTAAAGAAGTGTATGTTTGGTTAAAAATTACATTTTCTAACTGTTGTTAGAATCTGTTTATTGGTCAACAATACGAGCCATTACTATCAATCCATTCTCGGAAAACCGCACATGAATAGCACTTTCCGTTACCGGAATGTTAGCAGTGAAAGTTTTAGGTAATTCGCCTTGTATACACAGGTTTTATTTGCAAAGTATTTTTTTTTTCTGAAGAGTTGCAACTATTATGTACACAAACCCAATTATCTTTCTATGTGCAGTATGTACATTTTATTAGTTTTTTCTGATTAGTTTCATCATGTTTCTTCTACACACATCAAATAAAGTCTTGCACCACCCCGGTTCCCAGAACTCCTGAAGACAGACGTTGATTGTGGAGATTGTATCGCAGACACAGTCCCTTTGGATGTTCAGAGATCTCACTTAATGCCTCCAAAGATGTAACCAGTCATGCATGAGAAGCGCCTATTAGACACAGTGGGTCCGACAGCCGATCAGTTTCAGTCATTCCACAGGGAAGGAGGTACATGGCTCGTGTTGTCTGTAGTTCACCAATGCCTAAACGGTCAGTACCGCGGTACGATCACGTCCGCATTGTTACTTTGTGCCAGGAAGGGCTCTCGAAGAGGGAAGTATCCAGGCGTCTCGGAGTGAAACAAAGCGATGTTGTTTGGACATGGAGGAGATACAGAGAGACAGGAACTATCGATTACATGCGTCGCGCAGGCCGCCCAAGGGCTGCTACTGCAGTGGATGACCCCTATCTACGGACTGTGGCTCGGAGCAACCCTGACAGCAAGGCCACCATATTTAATAATACTTTTCGTGCAGCCACAGGACGTCGTTTCACGACTGAAACTGTGCACATTAGACGTGAATGCTATCCTGCGACCGATAGTGCAACCATATCGGTAGCATATTGGTGAGGAATTCGCCTTCATGGACGACAATTCGCGCCCCCATCGTACACATCGTGTGAATGACTTCCTTCAGGATAACGACATCGCTCGACTAGAGTGGCCAGCATGTTCTCCAGACGTGAATCCTATCGAACATGTCTGGATAAGTTGAAAAGGGCAGTTTATGGACGACGAGACCCGCCAACCACTCTGAGGGATCTACGCCGAATCACCGTTGAGATGTGGGACAATCTGGACCAACATTGCCTTCAAAAACTTATGGTTGAAATGAAATGAAATGAGCGTATGGCATCGTTGGCTGGGAGGCCCCATTCTGTGAAGTTCGGCCGCCAAGTGCAAGTCTTATTTCAGTCGACGCCACATTGGGCGACTTGCGCTCCGTGATGAGGATGAAATGATGATGAGGACAACACAACACCCAGTCCCCGAGCAGAGAAAACTTCCAACCCGGCTGGGAATCAAACCCAGGCCCGCTTGCATCGGGGGCGAGCACGTTATCCCCAGGTAAGTAGGTGGACAACTTGTGGATAGTACGACACGATGAATGCAGGCATGCATCAATGGAAGATGACGCGCTACTGAATATTAGATATACCGATGTGTACAGCAATCTGGACCACCACCTCTGAAAATCTCTCTGTATGGTAGTACAACATGCAATGTGTACTTTTTATGAGCAATAAAAAGGACGGAGGTGATGTTAATGTTGAGCTTTACTCCAATTTTCTGTACAGGTTCCCCAACTCTCGGAACCGAGGTGATGCAAAACTTGTTTTGATGTGTGTATACACATTACTTACGAGGGGCTTTTTGCCTCGGCGAGTTTCAGTTGAAAATGTTGCGTAATTTGTTGTGGGCGTTGTGGAATATTCCCGCTTTAGCACCTATAGTTTCATGGAGTTCAGACCGGTGGCGGCGCTATAAATAGCCTTAAAAATGGAGTCTGGAGCGGAGTTGTGTTCCAAGAGCAGAGTTGTCATTGAGTTTCTGTTGGCGGGAAACCAAAGCATCAAAGATATTCACATGCGTGCCGTTTCCGTTCAACGATGGGTTTCAGGTCAGATGTTTAAACTGATCCATTTATGCTTAAGGAACTGAACTAGGGGTGACGCAGTACATCTACTAGATAAAAATTCGAAAGGAAACATAAAGAAACATCCACATATCACTTACGCACATTTTGTTGCATAAAAACGTAAACTTTACGTGTTTACATTATTCCAAAACAAAAAAGAACCAAGGATACTGTATACATAAAACAGTACTAATGCATTACAACAGCGCTGAGTGACATAAGGTGACCATTTGACGTATTACATGTCACCCTATATATCATTTTGCATATCAGGACGAGGGACTCTGAGACTTTTTCTCTCAGCAGACGTGGACATGTTACGCATCTCAACTGAAAACATCTTAGAATGGATACTGTACGTTTCGGGACATGGGTTCCTATTTGAAATATTAATCATTCACTTCCTTCTGTAAGTCCCAGAAGCTTGTATGCACGCACTCATGGGTGTAATCATGGATGTATATTCAGACATACGCACAACCATGACATTTTGTTCATTCAACTATTCTACACACACTCTCACATAAATACACAACTACACACTCAGTCACTCCAGTGAAGGTGTCGGTTACGACCGCAAGTATGGAATGTTCGTCGAAATGACGCGGCGGCACTTTGCTGAATGTACGTCATAACCTCTCGCTTCGAAGATTACCTGGCGTTCCAGAAGCGGAGCGGCGCCAACCTCGGCGAATAGGCATCTCTTGCATTTATCAATCGTGACAGCCTTTGAAGCCACGGGATGCATACTCTTTGCTCACCTCTGGGTGGCACCTGTATCTAAGCAGTGTGCGTATATGTTTGACCTGAGTCCCTGGAATTCAACGATCTGCAAGCCATTCGCCTCGCCTTACATCAGGCCGATAACCTTCTTGTTGTGTGGTGTTACTCGAAAAGTATTATCGGTCGCTTACCCAGATGTGCCGATTGTGTTTCGGGATTCTAGCTAATTACTTCACATGGAACACAGCATTTCACCCAGTACATGAAACTACCTTTATCGATATAGAGTAACATGGCGTCTAAGAAGTTTGACTTCGCAAACTCGTAGTACAATCGAAGTATGTGGAGTCTGGGGAGATCCAGAACACACATACCGACAATCAATATAGATAGGCTTCGTGAACTGCAATAAAACATCTCCACTTCCTCTAGGCCTTCATTAAAGATGGTGGCCCTCTTGAAATTTGACCGGGAGATATAATCTCTTGCACCGTAACGCCAATCACTTCGGAAAACTAAATGACTATCAAAATATTATCTAACATTTACCATTGTTTTCCGAAAATCAACTTTTTCATTGCTCCGTGTTTACAGCAATGCACTTCTTCAACCAACAAAGCTGATTGAATGCAGTGCTATACTTAGGTGATCCTGCGCCCTTAGCAGAACTGATCAATCCTCCCCCCCTTCCCTTTCCCCACTAGCCTCCACCATTCGTCTCTCCTTCCAACCGTAAAAATACATTTCCGCATTTTTTTAAAATATAGTTATTTCTATTTCTATTACCGAAAAATTTTGTTTTTGGATCTATAATCGCATAAAACGTTGTAAATTTAATCGTGCCATTGTGGTATAAACATGTAGTATAAACTTCCTAGCCAGCCGGTGGGGCCGAGTGGTTCTAGGCGCTTCAGTCTGGAACCGCCCGACCGCTGCTATCGCAGGTTCGAATCTTGCCTCGGGCATGGATGTGTGTGATGTCCTTGGGTTAGTTAGGTTTAAGTTCTAGGGTACTGATGACCTCAGATGTTAAGTACCATAGTGCTCAGAGCCATTTGAACCAGCCATTTCATAAACTTTCTAAATAAAAATAAATTAAGAATATATTGTATTGATTTCGGAGCTTCTGTACATTGGTTTTAGTATGATGTACAGTAAAGAACCGATATAACAGTCCTAATAGGCGATGCCGTAGCACAATTTGGAAGAATAAAGTACATTGCAGTAAATCTTCACGCATTCCCGGCGTCGTAGGCACGTGGTCGTGCGGTAGTGTTCGCGCTTCCCACGCCCGGGTTCCCGGGTTCGATTCCCGGCGGGGTCAGGGATTTTCTCTGCCTCGTGATGACTGGGTGTTGTGTGATGTCCTTAGGTTAGTTAGGTTTAAGTAGTTCTAAGTTCTAGGGGACTGATGACCATAGCTGTTATGTCCCATAGTGCTCAGAGCCATTTGAACCATTTGAACCAGCATTCCCGGCGATCTGTTGACATTTTGAAGAAACGGGACTTCTGCTCGATGATCGCGTCGTTCACGCACGATATTTCAATGGCGTAACTCGCTATCTTCTACAGGTGTTGCCTGCGAATGATCCTTGGACGGAACGAGCCCAGTATTTATGCCTGTAAGGTGCTGGGCGCTCCCTAGTCGGTCCGTGCCGCATAGGCTGTTCTTTCCGCGGTCCGCGCCCGCCAGACGCGGCTTCCATAGTTCTCTCTGTCCGCTGGTGTACCGACTGCCGTCCTCGTCCAGCTCGGCCGCTCTCTGGGGTCACAGTCTTCATCTGTAGTTTCTGGTGCTCCATATCCTGGCTGTTTCCCTTGTCTACACTTCTGTTTCTTGCTGAGAGGTTCGTAACTGGTCCGCGCCGCGTTGAGTGTTTCTCGCTGAGTCGAGTGTTCCGTCTCCAGTCCGTGCCGACCAGGCGCGGCTCCAACTGTTCCCTCTGATCGTTGCTGTTCCGACTGACGTCGGCGCCTGACGTGGACGTCCTCTAGGGTCGTGACCATCATCCGAGTCGTGTCAGTACTAATCTGTAGTGTCTGGTGCTGTGTGTCATGAGTGTTCTCCCAGTCCCCACTCTTGTTTCTTGTGAAATCTCGATGTTTCTTGCGTTGAGTTTTCAGAAGTTCAAGAGCCGGATCCCAGGCCGTGCTGAGCTGGTGTCCAGTGTCACATTTGATGAAAATCTCCAGGATCTAGTTCATCAAGTGACTGAGCTCTAGACAGTGTTCTGTTATGGCTGATTTGGTTGCCTCTCTGAGTCTGGTGTGCCTCTGGTGTTCTTTACACCTGATGGCCACAGTCCTGGCAGTCTGGCCGCTGTATTACATCCCACACTCGCATGGTATATTGTAAGTGCAATGCTTCTGTAATCCCAGGCCATCCTTTACATTCCCCAACATTATCCCAATCTTAGTGTGTGGGCAAAATACACTCTTGATATTATAGTTCATGAGAGTTCTGCTGATCTTAAAACAGATTGCTCCAGCATATGCCAAATATACCACCCTTTTTGCCTCTTCTGGTTCTTCTTCTGAACCCAGTGGTTGAATGGCTGATAGAAGTGCGTTTTGGATCTTCCTGGATGAGAATCCCTTCTTGTTGAAGTCTGACATTAAGTTTTCTACTTTCATCGCTAACCATCGGGTCTGACGTAGTACACGCTCTGTGGACTAGAGTTTTGAGCACTCCATTCTTCTGTGCTGGATAGTGGCAGCTGTTGGCTTGCAGATATAAGTCAGCGTCTTGGTTTGTGGTACACACTGTGCCCAAATTTGCCATCAGCCTTCCTCTTGACTAATACATCTAGGAATGTGGGGTTGTTCATCCTTCTCCAGTTCCATTGTGAATGTTATATTCGGGTGGCGTGAAGTTAGGTATTTGGCAGAAGATGCTGGCACCACATGTGGGCAAATGCTTGCACCGCATTCGGAACTCAGGGGACTTCCTACATCACCTGAGGTAACTACACTTTGTGGACTCTGACATAATCGTCAGTTTCGATGTGGTGTCTCTCTTCACACGATTACAAGTGAATTACTCACACGATCTTATTGGAGAGAGGTTCGATGGAGCTCTCCTCTACTTATTCAGGCAGGTACTAGCCTTGGCGTTCTTCCTATATGGGGGATCAACTTTTTTGAGAAAACAGAACGGGTTGCAGTGGGCAGCCCTCTATCACCAAATGTGGCCAAACTATTCATGGAAATATTTGAAGTGGAGGCCTTTACATTGGCCACATATCAACCCAAGTGCTGTATTCAGATATATGTATGATACCTTTGTCATTTGCCCTCATGGCAGGGAGAAGCTAGATGTTCTTCTGGAACATCTGAATTCACGCCACCTGAATATAGCATACGCAATAGAACTGCAGAAGGATGGGCAACTCCCATTCCTAGATGTACTAGTTATAAGGAAGGCTGGTAGCACATTTGGACACAGTGTGAACCGCAAACCGACACACACTGACTTATACCTGCAAGCCAACAGCTGCCACCATCCAGCCCAGAAGAACGGAGTGCTCAAAACTCTAGTCCACTGAGCATGTACCCTGTCAGACCCCAACAGATTGTTGATGAAAGTAGAAAATTTACAGTCAGTGTTCAGCAAGAATAAATTCTCATCTAGGAACATCCAGAAGGCAGTTCGACCTGCCAGTAACCCACTGGGTCCCAGAGAAGAACCAGAAGAGTCGAAGAGGGTGACGTACTTGCCATATGCTGCACCAATCTGTGCTAAGATGAGCAGAACTCTCATGAACCATGATATCAAGATCGTATTTTCCCCAACCAATAAGATTGGGACAATGTTGGGGAATGCAAAGAATTACCTGGTGTTTCGGAAGCCTGGCGTTTACAATATACCGTGCGAATGTGGGATGTCATACAGCAGCCAGACCACCAGGACTGGACATCAAACTAAAGAACACCAGAGGCACACCAGAATCAGACAGGCAACCAAATCAGCCATAGCAGAACACTGTTTAGAGCTCAGTCACTTGACGAACTACCATGACACCAAGATTGTCACACAGACCCCTAGATATTGGGACAGTTTCATAAAAGAGTCCATTGATATCAAGATCCAGGAGAACCGTATCAACCACGACACTAGAGACCAGCTTAGCACGACCTGGGATCTGGCTCTTGAACTTCTGAAAAATCAATGTGAAACACATCGAGATTTCACTGGAAAGAGCAGTGGGCACCAGCAGAATAGCCATGAAACAGAGCACCAGATACTACAGATTTTTTCTGACACTCTAAAGATGATGGCTGTCATTACTTATTTAGGTTTCTCGCCTTGTTGATTCGTAGGTTTTGCAGCCTACACTGCTGTTCCTACAGCTGCCTACGAGTTTTTCTTCCTTTTCTTTCCTGAATTTTCTTCTTGTTGTCACTAGTGTGGTCTTCCTCTTTTGTCGCTGGTGCGTAGTCGCTACTTGCGCAGCAGGTCCGCCCAGTGTGTGGTCGGTCACCAGTGGACTTGGTTCCCAACTCCTCTGATGAGTTGGTTGTCGGCTTCATTCGCTGCCGCGTAGAAATTTGCCACTGATTGCCGGAAGCGCTGTTTAAGCAGGGGTATTCCGGCAAGTTCATGCAATTCCCTCGTGGGGAAATCACGTGGCAGGTGCAGTGCAAACTTGAAGGCTTTGTTCTGCATGGTCTGGAGCATCTCCACCGAAGTGTTGGCCACGTTTCCCCAGACTACGCCAATGTAGTCCAACACTGGTCTGATGAGCGTTAGATAGAGTGTTCTGCCGCAGTCTGGAGGTAGCGTCGACTCTGGGTTCAGCAGCGGGTACAGAAGGAGCATCCTGTCCAGCGCTTTTCCCATACCTCCCAAATACGCGCCTACCACGTCTGGCGCCTGTCAAGGGTAACGCCGAGATATCGACCAGTGCGTGACCATGGGATGGGGCCACCCATTATCTGCACTGGCCTGATGTCCGCTGGCACCTTCTTCCGCTGTAGGCGGCGACGCGGCAGTTGTGCGTTCATGCTCCTCGTGAACAGTGAGGTGTCATCCGCGTAGAGTGCCAGGTGAACCCTCGGCGTTTTAGGGACATCTGTAGTGTAGAGGCAGTACAATATGGAGCCGAGGGGCGACCCCTGTGGTACTCTCGCTCTGATGCGACGTGCTGTAGACGTCCGATCGTTAGCTCGCACGTGGATGGTGCGTTCTTGGAGGTACGATCGGCGTAGGCGGACGTGCGACACTGGCACCCCTGTACATGTAACTTGGACAGGAGTCCGTTGTGCCACACGCAGCCGAAGGCGCCAGCGACGGCCAGTGGCACCGCCCCCTGGTACGACGCCTCACCGGCCCTATCACTTGCTCCACGAGTCGCAGCAGCTCAGATGACGGCCACGACCCTATGGGATGTCCACGTCGGGCGCCGACGTCGGTTCGAACACCAACGATCAGAGGGAACCGTTGGAGCCGCGCCTGGTGGGCGCGGACCGGAGACGGAACACTCGACTCAGTAAGGACTGATTACGGAGAGAACAGCAAGAGACAGAAGTGGAAATCGAGGAAACAGCCATGAGATAGAACACCAAACGTTACAGATTAGTTTTCACAGACCTCAGATGCCGACCGCGATCCTAGGGGACGGCTGCACTGGGCGCGGTCGGCGGTCGGAACACCAGCGACCAGAGAGGACCATGGGAGCCAGGCCGCGCAGGCGCGGACCGCGAACGAAACACTCTACGCGGCGGGGACCAGTTAGGAAATGCCCAGCAAGAAACAGAAGTGTAGACCAAGGAAACAACCAAGATACAGAGTACCAGACCATTCAGATCAAGGTTGTGACCCCAGAGAGCGGCAGTGCCGGGCGCGGACGGCAGTCGGAACACCTGCAAACAGAGGGGACTATGGAACCGCGTCAGGCGGTCGCGGAGGGAACACCCGATGCCGCGCTGACCGACTAGGGAGCGCCCAGTACCTTACAGGCCTAAATACTGGATTCGATCCGCCCAAGGACCATTCTTGGGTAGCACGTGAAGAAGACAGCGAGTTACTCCTTCGAAATATCGTGCGAGAACGACGCGAACATCAAGAATAAGTTCCATTTCTTCATCATGTACATTTAATGCTTGTGAGAATTCTAAGACGGAGAATTAATGGTCCGAATGACTCCACAATTGCAGAATGTGTAGAACAGTAGAATCTTAATAACTTATTGGAGTTTCAGAGAGATGATATGCACGTAGGCTCAGCAGTGCCCCATTTTGTTTGTCTAGAGAGGTTAATGTTACGCCGCTCCCAGTTGGTGGGAACCTTTAAAAAACAGAAAACTGGCAAGCAAGCGCTGGTGTGCCTCATCACTGACAAAGGTCGGACTATTACCACTGAGTGAACGGGACAGAGTGATTGGTCTGCACGAAACGAGTTCGTCGTACCGTAATATAGCAGCTCCTACAGGGTATGCTGCTGTGACAGTCATGCTTCAGTGGTACCAATTGACAGAGGAGGGCAGCACACAACAACAAGTGGACACTGGACCACACAACATGACAACATCGGAGGATGACCGCAGTTTTGCCCGTGTGGCCGTAACAGACAAAACACTTTCATCCACAGTATTGTTTCGACGTTGGAGTGCTGCATATGGAGAGCCCATGTTTGTGTCGACGGTTCAACGCCTTCTGCTGAGGACGAGACTGCTGTCATGCATGCCACTGCGCCAGCTTCCATTCTCCAGAAACCACCAACGTCTGAGACTTCAATGGATACGGAACCGCCGTCACCTGCTTGTCTAGCAGAAAAAGCTACTGTTTTCAAATAGCCCCGCTCCAACTTTTCCCACAGTGACTGCACCGTTGAGCGACATAGCTGAAGAACTCCAAATGTGATGGCTCGGGGCGCCATTTGCTATAACGTGCAACATCGCCTCTTGTGTACCGAGGGGAATCTGAAAGGAACTACTGCATCAGAGACGTCTTAGAGACCGAGTCACTGCCCCTGCTGCAGACAGCTCCCTTGCCACATCCCAACGGGATAGAATTACTTGTCTTTGTTACAAAATCATGGAAAATTTTGGAAATACAGAACATTTCGCAAAAGCAACAATGTATAGCGTAACTATCTAAGAATCAAACATCTGAGACCTTGTAGCCGAAAATCAGCACAAACATTAACAAAAAGAAGTTGATATCTCAGACTTCAATTAACCCAGGAAGTTATCGTAAATATCGCTTACAGAATCATCATGGTACCTTGGCGTGTACAACTTCGCACGAAGCAAATCGAAGGCCACAAATTTCTTTCTTCAGGACTGCAAAAATATGGAAGTCGCAATGGGAAGAATCGGGACTGTATGGAGGAAGTGTAAGAGCTTCTAGTGAATCATCTACAGTGTGGCTGAAACAACCACGATAATAAGTGGGCGTTATCAAAGCTTTGGAAAGTGCCTGTGTACCACTGTGCGTTAATTTCAGCGCTGTGCTACAGAACGTCAATGAGCAACAGGACCTTGCAGTCAGAGAGAAAGGTCATCATGACTCTCCAGGAGCTAGCGTGCTAGGCTTTGTATCTTTCGCCGGCCGGGGTGGCCGAGCGTTTCTGGGCGCTACAGTCTGGAACACCGCGACCGCTACGGTCGCAGGTTCGAATCCTGCCTCGGGCATGGATGTGTGTGATGTCCTTAGGTTAGTTAGGTTTAAGTAGTTTTAAGTTCTAGGGGACTGATGACCTCAGAAGTTAAGTCCCATAGTGCTCAGAGCCATTTGAGCTATTTTTCTATGTTTTGGCTGGGGTGAATCCATGTGCGCCCATTGTTGGCAGTGAAGCTTAGTCTCTTGTTCAAAATAATGACTCCATGTTTCGTCTCCCATTAGTAGGAAACGATGTTCTTCATCGTGAAACCGTCACAAGTCGTGCAGTAATGTCGAGATTCTATTCAACTCTGATCCACCATTGGACTGTGGGGAACCTACTGCTCACAGATTTTTCGTAACTACAGACGCTCTGTCCTGATGACATGAGTGGGACTGTGGCTGATCCCCGCCACGAGCCGAATCTCTTCCACCCTCCGTCATCGCAGCGATGGCAGAAGTGGTAGTAACACAATGAGCCTGCCCTGACCGACTGTTGTCTTCCAGTGACAACCGACATTCTTGAAATCATTTATTCCATACAAACACATGCGCAACTGACATACTGTGTTCCCTATACATAGCAATACAGCAGATATTCGGGCACGAATTTCACTTACTGACACTCCTTCCTCTGTAAAAATCCGCGTAACACCTGCTTGTTTCTGTATCCCAATATCCATAGTAAAGTCTGACTCACAAACGACCCACTGATGTCATGTCAGATACGTTTAACAGACAAATGGTACAGCGATGAACATTCGCTTTGTTCCTTCTGACTCCCAATAGGGGGCACTTCTGTCCGCATATGTATTTGCGTTTCCAACGTCTGCGCCGTTATGTAATCTGTCTCATTGTCATTTGCCTGCCCTTTATTATATACAAGTCCATTTACTCCTTCTGACACTGAATAGCACATCCAGACTTTGTGGAGGCATCTAATGAATATTACGACAACAATGAACTAAATGTTTCCCGCCTGAAGCACGAATTAGTACCAAAGCATGCCACGTCTGTGAAGTGGCCAGGGTGAGTAAGACTTTTAAACACTCTTTTCGTTTGATGCCCAGATAGTGTGCTAATGGACCTCCACAATGACTTACAAAGACATTATGCATCCCATTACAGGATGAGGACCTGGAGTCGTGCAACATCAGCTTGTCAGTTACAGAGAACTCGAGCATGGGTGTACTCCCTCCATCGCACAAATAAAGAGGGAAAAAACACTTGCTCTCATTAGGAAATGGTTTTTAACGATGGACCAATCAGGAAAGGTTTTTCTTTTCACAAGAAACCATTTATTATGAAGCATGACGAGTTCCTAAAACTTTGCAAAGAATAAAGCATGTCCCAGATACAACTGTGCCTGATACGACAGTAGGGAGAGCCAAATCTTTGTCCTGCTACACGGGTCTGACATGTTATATTTCGTATCGCAAAGCCTCACCATATCAGAGAACCTTAGAAACGAACGTCATTCTTCGTGAGCGACTTTCGTGCTACAGTCACGAAGACAGAAACACGAAGCACTAGCATGTCAGAAACTTATGTGAGGCATAAAGCAAATTTCAAAGCTGTGTCGCAATCTCTAACACCACAGGACAGCGTTACACAAGCTACTGAAATCATTCGCCGAAGCTGAAGCTAACGTCAGCATAATTCCTATAGGTGTTAAGTACTGATCCGAAACACCAACTCCCTTCCGTACTCTGAAAAACTAAATACCGAACATGCTCTTTGCAGAAACTGTCACAAGATCAGTCTGGAATACACCTAATAATAGGTTAGGTGACAAGATTTTCTTTTTGTGTAGAGGTCTCGTAAACTTTGTAGACATAAGACTCAACGCAAATGATGTGCAGAAGCTAATTAGTAGTCCTCCATCCGTATTCGCCCGACGAAGTGCTAGATGATACGCTGCTATCATATGCATTTCTTCTCCATTTCAATCTGTGCGTTAAAATCACGTAATATCATTTTCGCACAGTGTTTGAGGATTTTCCATGCAGTTCTCTCTAGTGTTTCGCATAAGCCGTTTACTTTCTGAGGATCATTCTCGTTATCTTTGTTAGTGGGAACAATACCATTTATCAAAGCACATACTTTTTTGACGTATTTAATTATAAGAGCCTAGGTCCTTTCACCTGGGAATGTAAAGTCACAGATCTTATGGCTGGAATCAGGAACATCCGCACATGCGTTGCAGACGTAGAGTACTTGTGTTTATAGCGTTTGTTCCATCATGACACTTTTAAAACTTGGAGGGATAAGTGGATGTGATCTTTAGGGCAAGATCACAAAATTACAGCTCTATAGTGTGCCTCTAGATAATTTCCCGCTTAGTTTTCTTAGGTCCGCGAGAACTGCTTATAGCTTAAGTCCGCTGTTAAGTCAGTGAGGACACCCCTATCCGCCACTCGGGGCTCGCCACGCGGGAGTATCACCTCTTCCCTGCTAAGACTGCTTAAGAGGTACTTGGCCCGTTACTGTTATTTATACTATTATTCCGAATGTTTTGTACTATCTTTGGTGCATGTTGTTTCTGGTCAGACGTAAGAGAAAGCCGATCTCGACGAAACTTGATAAGCATGTCTCTTTCTGTCTGGATAGAATCTCTGTGGGGGTAAGAAATACTCAACCTACCAAACGGGCGGAGTGAAGAAATACTGTTATTAATGACGACTGAATTCGTAAACTTTATTCTTTCCAGTATTGGAGAATGAAAGCACTTAGTGACTTGCAAACAGACTTACAACTAATTTCAAACTTTTACTAAAATTTGTATCGATGACAACCTCCACAAAAAGATCAAAGGAGAAAAGTATATAGCTTACTCCTGCTAAATTATATTAGTTTATTACGTCTTTACTACTACCTCCATTAGGAACACATTTCGCAGACATTATAAAAATGTACCACGGATTGCACCTGCAAAATTATATCATTGTAAAACACATTGTTCGGGAGATATAACTTCATAGGGATGGGGCTGTGTGAAATCGAAAGTGCACGACGAAATTCGATACAGATACAAGTGAAATATATGTACAAATATGTGTGAAATACGCTAAATATATGTGAAACATATGTGATATTTGTGTATTCATGCAAAGACGCAGGTAAAAAGCTCCTGCTAAACCCCTGGGCCGATTACAGCCGAACTTGCTACACATATTACTTATTATCTCGAAAGAAATATGGTGGGTGTAAGAGCTTATTATTAGAGTTGGAGTGATAACGTGGAAGGAGAATGGGAGAAAAGGGATGGCCCAACAGAGAGGGGAAAGAATGACATGACTACAATTAAAGAGAGGAGAAGTGAGTCGGATGGGGAAATGGACATAGAAAGGAAAGAGGAGGAGGTGGACAGAGAGACTGGGAGGAGGAGACAGACAGTGACACAGGAAGGAGGAGATGGATGGAGAGGGGAGAGAAGGTGACAAACGTAGTGAGGAGGGCATGAGAAGCTGGAGGAGATGAAGTTAGAGGTGGGTGGAGGAGACGAACAGGAGGGGGAGGAGCAGATGGACAGAGTGTGCAGGAGCAAGCAGACATAGCGAGGGTTGTAGCAGATGGACAGGAAGAGAGCCAGGAGCACATAGACTGTGAAGTTTGGAGAAGGTGTAGAAACGGGGGGGGGGGGGGGGAGAGGGGGTGAGAAGGAGATGGCTAGAGAGGAGGGTGGAGGAGAAGCTCAAGGAGAGGGGAAGGATGAGACAGGGTATTGGAATTGGAATAAATACATACCTGGGCAACACCAGGTATTCAGCTGGTAATAAAATAAAATACGGTGCCTTAGGGTTCCTTTCCCTTTGGACATGTCATTCTGAGTTATTAGGATATAACTCAAAGGCGCAAGGGTAGACATTGATGTGCAGGGTAGCCCCTGCCAGTGCAGGAACTCCACGACGTCCGCCATTACCCCAACCATCAGGTGCAGTGTTTACTGGCTGTATATATATATATATATATATATATATATATATATATATATATATATACATGGCGTGTAGACTGGCAATGGGAAGGAAAGCGTTTCTGAAGAAGAGAAACTTGTTAACATCGAGTATAGATTTAAGTGTCAGGAAGTCGTTTCTGAAAGTATTTGTATGGAGTGTAGCCATGTATGGAAGTGAAACATGGATGATTAATAGTTTGGACAAGAAGAGAATAGAAGCTTTCGAAATGTGGTGCTACAGAAGAATGCTGAAGATTAGATGGGTAGATCACATAACCAATGAGGAGGTATTGAATAGAATTGGGGAGGAGTTTGTGGAACAACTTGACAAGAAGAAGGGACCGGTTGGTAGGACATGTTCTGAGGCATCAAGGGATCACAAATTTAGCATTGGAGGGCAGCGTGGAGGGTAAAAATCGTAGAGGGAGACCAAGAGATGAATACACTAAGCAGATTCAGAAGGATGTAGGTTGCAGTAGGTACTGGGAGATGAAGAAGCTTGCACAGGTTAGAGTAGCATGGAGAGCTGCATCAAACCAGTCTCAGGACTGAAGACAACAACAAACAACAATGGCGTGTGACGAGGACCTCCCGTCGGGTAGACCGCTTGCCTGGTGCAAGTCTTTCGATTTGACACCACCTCGGCGACTTGCGCGTCGATGGGGATGAAATGATGATTAGGCCAACACAACAACCAGTCCCTCCTGAGCGGAGAAAATCTCCGACCCAGCCGAAAATCGTACACGGGCCCTGAGGATTGACAGTCCGTCGCGCTGACCACTTTCTTTTTTTTTTTTTTTTTTTTTTTTACATCTCAGTTTGTTCGCTTTCGTTCGTTGCATCTGCTCGGGGCGGACGTCGTAAGACATCCGTTTAAGTTCGTTGTTGATCCATTAACTCAGTTTTTTTTTTATTACGGAGGGCAGCTAACCCTCTGACCGAACACGCTGACCTACCGTGCCGGCATCACTCAGCTACCGGGGCGGACTTCACTGGCTGTGGAAGCTGATAACCTGTATGTGCCCAGAAGTCCTGTGACAATGGTGTCAGTAACTAAAGTGGGGAGCGCTGGTCACTAAATATCACCACTAAAGTAACAGAATGCACACTCGCTTTCTGACTGCACTATGGTGCATTTGAGAATTTCCTATGTTGTTGAACCATTGATCAGAACCTATGGCAGCTGTTGTGCAACTGTTGAGATGAGCCTTCTACAGGTCCAGACGTTTTTGTGCCTTATCCGAAATGTAAATGTGTTAATCGACAGTGCGCGAGGAAAATTCTTTCTGATCCAAGTGCAGACGATTATCAAATTATGGTCACCCCTTACTTTGTGATTTTCTCTAAATGCATTACAAATATACAGAGAAAAATTGATATATTCATGAACCGTTATGGCTGCTACCAAACAGGTCTTAAATCAGATTTTCGTCGTGTTCTTTGGCGATCATTTTGATTCAGTAGTCATCCACGCTTGCTAAGAATTACGAAGTGTGCATAACGTAAAAAGACGGTTTTGTGGATGCGTCTAAGGCCATCAGCTCATTGTGTTGGTTCTACATGCTATTTCGGGATCTGCTCGGTGGGAATACTTCCGTTGCCTCATGGGTACAGCAGTTAATAGTGGTGAACTTCTATTTAGACCAGTAGTTCTTAGGTTGTGGCTCGCGGGTCACATGCGGCCCGAATTAAGTATTTGTGCGGCAGGCGGTTTTCATCCATATTTTATGATAATATTCCTTTGGCAGCTGACAGCCGAATCTAAAAAACGTGAATTAACGTTGAGAGCTGCGTATTAGTGTAGTTCTCCTGTTCAGTAACAAACAAAACTACTTTCAAGGACAGTAATATTTTAAGATGTACTTAATTTCAATTGATGCTGGTGAATTCAGCAGTGTGCTAAGTAAAATTCGCTGCCTGGATCAGGGCCAGAGGGGTAACTGGAATGGTCACTGCAGGATTAGTGATTGTGAGAGAAAGAATGTTGTGTTGTCCGCCTTCTATTACTGAAAATTCATGCGTGTATGCAATTCACACTGATCAACTACTATTTTATGAATTTTGACATGGATGTAACACAGATTCGTGAAAGTGCATTAGAGGCTATCATGCTCAAATTTGGTACTCACTTGTAGCAAATAACATTCAATTAATTAAATCTGCTATTGTACAATGCACTGAGTACAAGAAAACTCGATTTCACTCACCCAAATATATATATGTAAGAACAATTACTGTTATTGATCCAAGTCATTAACACACATGGTGGATTTCACTCACCCAATTATATAAGAACAATTACTGTAATTACTCCAAGTCATTCGCACACATGGTGGAATGACAACTTCACCATACAACTATAGTGTCACAGCTTTTAGACTGTTCAAATTGGCAGCAAACAGAAATAGACCACAATCAATGCGAAGTGTTCCGAATAGAACCGAGATTCTGTGATCAGTACTTTGTGGTTGCTGCGTGACTTCTCACATGTCTACTACAGAATAACGCTATCAATAACAAAAGTAACAAAGAATTTTAGAAATGCAGTTTCCGAGTTGAAGTGAACTGTGGGGTCAAAGTTTCAGTTAAAATTTCTGTGATAAACATAAGTAGTGGTCCTAACATAGTTTCAGAGCAGTTTGTTAGTGTGGGTTGCATACATTTAGGTTCAAGTACGCATTTATAGGAAAACCTTTTGTTCTCTCTTGATTGACAGGTCCATAACCCATTGTTCTGCTAAGAAGATAATGATCCCCTGGGAATAAACCTTCCATCTGATTGACGGGTCCTTAAATTATTGTTCCCCCACCCTTCCCCCTCTTCCTCCCCCTGCACCTCCTCCTCCCCAATCGCTCTGCAAATTCCCTCGCCGACACTAGCACACTTTTGATATAAATTTGATTGACTAATTAATTAAATCTACAAATTAATTAATCCCCCTCTTTAAAAACACCCAGCCCCCCTTTCTCCACCTGGAAATTGGTGGTAAAATGACTCAATTTATTGGCCATTTGGCAGGAAATCCACTGCAGTGTATGGAAAATTGTTTAAAAAATTTAGAGGATCTGTGGCATATTGTTTATTTATTTATGGGAGTGTATGGAACATAGTTCATTTATTTATATAAACATTTTGGTGAGAAATCGATTGCAGTGTATGGAATATAGTTTAAACAATTTACACTATATATGAGATATTACTTACTTAAACAATTTATGGGATACAAGGCAGTGTTTGTAGTATGGACTATCTGTTTAGTTAAAGAATTTGTCAGGAAACTGACTGGACTGTAAGTAATACCGTTTATTGAAACACTTCATTGGTGACAAAGCAGTATGGAATATTTAAACAACTGCCGCACTCTTTTATCCTGATCGGGCATGGGAACGCTGACTGGGCTTAGTTTTCATTTGCTGCCAGAGTCAGGTATGTTAAGGCTCTTATACTTTATTTTCCTCACTTTTTGAAGCACAGTGGTGTCTAAGCACAGACGGGAAAATGAGAACAATTACGTATATTAAAGTTCATGACATATTTCGAAATCCAACGCTGCTTTCTGCAGACAGACAAATTACGAGAATTTCCGTGGCAAACTGTTTGGTAAATCGAGAAACATACGCTTTTGTTGCAGTGACACTTAAACCCTGCAAAAGCGGTCTACAGACCATGAATGGAATGAAGTGCGATATAGAATCCACCATCTGACATCTCCCATGTGTGTGTCTATCGTCAGTGCGCCGCCACAAAGAGAAAACAGCCGAGTGTCCCAAGTACAGATCACGTTACCAACCACAGACCGAATATCGGCCTCTTTTGATCTCGAGACCCCTGAACAAAGCATCAAGTAGCGGCATTCTGTTGATCGACAAATTCCAGACGCGCTTCAATTCTCTGTATCTCCCAACAGGCCACACCCTGTTTGATTGTGCAAAAGGCGTCTCCAAATATGAAGATGGCGGTTTTGGTCTGTCTTCAGAATACTGTGATCCTATTACCTAATGCTGGAGACAAAGGGAAAATTGATGCAATTTTTATATCAAAATAGAGTGAAATACTTCATTTGCACTACCCTGTCGAATTTATTGTTTAACAATTTACAAGAGTCAAATAGATCGCTTGAGACACTCACCGCCACCTTACGATGATCCTTTTTCATAATAAAGTATATATTTGAGTACTACACACTAACATTGTGCCAATCATATAATGAAATTTCCGTCACAAATAGAACGTGGCGCTAAACACGCACGAGGTCTTGTATGCACCGACGTTTGAGAACACAAACTCTCTCCTGCACTACAACTTTCCACTAAACATATTTGGTGCAAAAGGAAATCCTGCCAGTCACACAAACACGGCATCACAAAGCGACTTATCCACCGACTGCAGGGTAGCCCCGTGTGCGCCATCCGGGAGAGAGAGAGAGAGAGAGACACACGCGCACCGGGCAGACCCACCCTTACCGAACGCAGCGTGCTCGCAGTACAGCTATTGTAAACGCGATTGGGTATCTAAAAGTACTATAGAGTCCATAAATTGCTTCTCTCTGATACATTCGAGAGGGGGAAAGAAGTTTCTCTATCACGGTAGGATAGAGACAACTGCAAATACCACTACAAGGCAGAGTCCGTTGTGATGTACTGAGATGTAATAGACACGACACACTCAAACCATGCTCCAGTAAATGGCAATAAGTTGTCATGGATAGATGTCACAGATTGCTATCAGTCGGGAATCAGACGTCGCGGCTGGGTTTTTAAAACTCTATATAGCCGCTAAGCTGTTTCCCTGTGCTACATTCGGATGAAGGAGGAGGAGGAAAGCCTACTGTATGATAGGATAGAGATAACAGTAAATACTAGTGCAAGACAGGTTCCACAGCACTAAACACGACACACTCAAACCACCATCCAATCCACAGCAATAGGTTGTCATGGCTAGATGTCAGAGGTCGCTATAAATCGGGAATCCGAAGTCGCGATTGTGCTTTTAAAACACTATAGAGTTCCTAAACAGCTTCTCTTCACTACATTCGGAAGGAGGGAGGAAGGTTCTACTGCATGATAGGATAGAGTCAACGGCATATAGGAATACAAGACAGAGAAGCGCTAAACACAACACGCTTAATGGACGACCCAGTCCGCAGCAGTAGTTGCCATGGGTAGCTATCGGAGATCACTGGAACACTCACACATCCCGCGCACTCACCTCCACACACGCCGCGCCAAACCCTTCAAACGCTATTGGCAACATTCCAGGACTCGAGGAATCTACAGCCGTGGCCGCAGACGCAATTGTGGACCCGTGTGTACGCAAGAGTGCAGCACCCCAAGCCATGGAGGGTAACCGAGGATGACTGAAGTGGTAGGAATGCGGTTGTTATCGATGTCCCCAGCGCAAACACCCATAATTTTGAATCTTCTCTCAGGCAACACACGCCTACCGAGCACACTGGCAGCATCTGACAGGTTGGCGCATCCTTTTTAGCCGCTGCTGCAGCCAGCCACGGTGCCCTGGGAAACAAGTAGTTGCAGCTTGAATGTGTACTGTAGTTCCAAAGACAACCCGGCATACAGCACCCATTTAAAAAGAAAAAAAAATCACTGAGACCGATGCATCGATGTTGTTGACCATCCACCTCGAATTTCTCACGCGAAATATAGATTCCAGCTCAATTCTGATGATACATGTACAGTGATGGAAAACCTGTTTCTCTATCCTCCTCTAGATGAACGAAGATTTATGCGAAATAGGCCATTTCCCTGCCACATCTTGGGCGTAAATCGAGTCTTCAGTTTCATCTAGGTACGAAATGACTGTTACAGTACTTTTCAAATTCACCCTACCCTATATGCATGCAAGTGTGTCATTCGGCAGAGTGCAAGTCTTAGGAATTTTTAGTAAGTTGCTGTATAAGAAACGCAGGTGTTCTTGTAGAAAATCAAACAGCGCATGGGTATGGCTGAAACATGATCATATACATATGAAAAATTGAGGAAAAAGTAAGGTAGATCACATAAAATGGGTAAAATTCCTGGAAAACCTGGTATACACACCAGAAATTGACGTGAGATATTTAAAAATTTAGGGAAATACCATTAATTATGTAAAATCTCGAAAACCTAGTAAAATTACGAAAACTGACTGAGAGTGCAAAAAATTTGAGGCAAATACCACGAAAAGAGTACTGTACAATATCAATAGAACTGCGTCTTCTGGAAGAGGAGAGTAGACTGATGCTACATATACACATCTCAGTAGTGGAGAGAGTAGGCATTCTAGAAACGTGACGTCAAGGCGGAACGGCAATATTTTCCCGCACATGAGCAATATAGTCAAACATCGGACCTTGAATTCCACGTGCATGAGGAAGGTTACCAAAGGCGGTGGTAAAATGCAGTAAGACTCCTCTGGCTGCTGATCATAGTGTTCATTTCCTCCTAAGATGTCACTGTTTCTTCTTATGCATTATCAGCTGACGATGATCATTTTATACGGCTGTTGTGAACATATCGTAATTTCCAAAACATGATCGGGCATGAACTTCTTAAACAGCAGGTGTCACACACCTCTGGAATCGAATGTAGTGTTTGTGCTACAAAGAACCGATGTTTTCTTTGGTGTGCAAGGTAGTAATTTTATCACTTTACAGTTTGTCACCTCGGAGAGATGCAGATCTCCTTCGGAATGCCGTACTTGTAGTTAGTTTGGATATGCACAGCAATGCAGTAGCAAAATTCTTGTCCTTCTTCCAGTTCCCATACTGTCTTTTATACTGTCTCGTGTTGCAGGAGAAAGCTTGGTTTAGGCGCTGACCACACACATCGTACACCGTTGGCGAACCTACGACAAAATGTGCCCCATTTCTACGCAGTGGTCAAAAGAGTTCGTCCTGTCGCATTAACTCAGCTCAACATGTTTCTCCACAGTATGCAGAGGGTGGTAGACGCAGCGCTCTCTGACTTGTGCTCAGTTCCGTCTTAAATTGGAATGATCACATGGAACGAGCTGCAGGGAGGGTGGGGCAGAGACAGAGGAACTAGATGCAGAGGAGCTGTCTAAAGCCACACTGGAATTTTTTGTAGCAAACAGGTTTGAGAAAGGTAACTCGTTTCGAGAGAACATATTGGCATGAATATGATTTATCAGTGGCTATAATCATTAAAAGACATCTCCATAGAATCCAACGCAAGTATGTGGTTGACTGGATAGACTTGATTCCAAATTGCAGACAGCATATCTACCAGAAATCGTAACGCTATAAACGACACTTGTGTGAGGCTGTAAAGCCAAGACCGCTTTTTATGCAGGGTGACGGTGAAATAGTAGTTGTGATCGTGTTTTTAGTAGTGCTGCCCTTACGCGAAATGTATGTTGCCGGCGGTAGAGCCCTCCTGTGACCATCTTCAAATGTCGATTCTCAATAATGTTTCTCGAAAAGATCATTGCCTTCCCTCCAGGGATTCCCATTTGAACTACATGGTGAGTGTAATCCAACTACTGACAAAGAAAAATTACTCGTTATGGAAAATGACTCTCATGATGAATTTCATTAGCCTGCAGGAGTGGCCGAGCGGTTCTAAGCGCTACAGTCTCGAACCGCGCGACCGCTACGGTCGCAGGTTCGAATCCTGCCTCGGGCATGGAAGTGTGTGATGTCCTTAGGTTAGTTAGGTTTAATTAGTTCTAAGTTCTAGGCGACTGATGACCTCAGAAGTTAAGTCGCATAGTGCTCAGAGCCATTTGAACCAACTTTTTGAATTTTATTAAATATCCTATCAATCTGATATGAGTGACTAGCCGTCTGGCAGGTGGAGGCGATTTCCAGAGCACCACGGATGTGATTCTTGACTTGGCCTTTTGTTCGTTGCGACAATATCTTTTAACGATATTTGAGTCTCTCACCTACATAGGGAGCGACGATCGTCTTAATGAAATCAGATGTATTACAGAATTTAAAAAGTGATATGTAGTTTAAACCTTACATTCACAACTTCTCTGTGCTGTTACCTTAACGGAGAGTCGGAAAGTGAGGAGGCGTCCTGTGGCAGTGGAGGATCTTAGCACCCTATCATGAGCCAAAACTGAGTTTAACATTTGAGTCCTGTGTTGCAGAACGTGAAAGTTAAGAATAGATATTTTTTATACCTGATGAAAGAATACTTGTGGGGAATATAGCCTGTGCCATAGTCCTGTGCAGGATTTTACAAGTAACGATACTTCAGCGATGTCAAAACATGTGTATACTCCATTTTTTCTGTCTTCGAAAATAATGCGTATAAACAGAAGGAATCTACATCTCGCGTGAGAAATTTTAAGTGTATGGTCAACCACATCGCTGTCTCGAACTGGGTAAAGTGGCTTTCTTAAACAGGGTGGAGTATGTCAGGGTGTAATTGTTTAGAACTACTGTATACATCCAAGATGCAGCTGCTTCTTTCACAGTGCACTGCGACTGGTTGCAGCGGCCGTTACTAGGAGTCGGTAACCGGAAATAAGAGATTAGTTCAGCCTGCGCCGAGTACAAAGAATGCCCCAAACTATCAGAACTTGCCATGGCAGCGAGGCCTGGCGAATTGACCAGTGTGCTGGGTGAGCCCAACAGAAGCGGACTTGTGTGTGTTGCACGAGAAAAGATTCAAAGTTATGGGTGTTTGCACTGGACTTATTGATAACAACCGAATTCCTGCCACTCCAATTATCCCCAGACGCCATCCATGACCAGGGGTGGTCCAGTCTCGCATACATGCGCGTCAACGACTGCGGCCGCGGCTGTAGATTCCTCTGGGTCCTCAACGCTGGCGCCGCCGTTTGAGGGATTTGACGCGCTGTGTGTGGACGCCTAGGATCCGAATGCTCGGGATGTGCGAGTGTTCCAGTGATCCCCGATCGCTACTTACGGCTACTACTGCTGCGGACTGGGTCTTCCTTTAAGTGTGTTGTGATTAGCGCTTCTAAATACCGGGTGATCAAAAAGTCAGTATAAATTTGAAAACTGAATAAATCACGGAATAATGTAGATAGAGAGGTACAAATTGACACACATGCTTGAAATGACACGAGGTTTTATTAGAAACAAAAAAATACAAAAGTTCAAAAAATGTACGACAGATGGCGTTTCATCTGATCAGAACAGCAATAATTAGCATAACAAAATAAGACAAAGAAAAGATGATGTACTTTACAGGAAATGCTCAATATGTCCACCATCATTCCTCAACAATAGCTGTAGTCGAGGAATAATGTTGTGAACAGCACTGTAAAGCATGTCCGGAGGTATGGTGCGGCATTGGCGTCTGATGTTGTCTTTCAGCATCCCTAGAGATGTCGGTCGATCACGATTCACTTGCGACTTCAGGTAACCCGAAAGCTAATAATCGCACGGACTGAGGTCTGGCGACCTGGGAGGCCAAGCATGACGAAAGTGGCGGCTGAGCACACGATCATCACCAAACGACGCGCGCAAGAGATCTTTCACGCGTCTAGGAATATGGGGTGGAGCGCCATCCTGCATAAACATCGCCGGCCGGTGTGGCCGTGCGGTTAAAGGCGCTTCAGTCTGGAACCGCGTGACCGCTACGGTCGCAGGTTCGAATCCTGCCTAGGGCATGGATGTGTGTGATGTCCTTAGGTTAGTTAGGTTTAATTAGTTCTAAGTTCCAGGCGACTGATGACCTCAGAAGTTAAGTCGCATAGTGCTCAGAGCCATTTGAACCATTTGCATAAACGTCGTACGTTCCAGCAGGTGTTTATCAGCCAGGCTGGGGATGATGCGATTCTGTAACATATCGGCGTACCTTTCACCCGTCACGGTAGCAGTTTTGCTGTCCAGTGCCATCTGTCAGACATTTTGTGAACTTTGTTTCTTTTTTTGTTCTAATAAAACCCCATGTCATTCCAAGCATGTGTGTCAATTTTTACCTCTGTATCTACATTATTCCGTGTTTTATTACGTTTTCAAATTTATACTGACTTTTTGATAACCCTGTACATCACAGTGTACTCTGTCTTGCATCCCTATGTGCCGTTGTCTCTATGTTATCATGCAGTAGAATTTTACCCCCTCCTTTCGAATGTAGTGGAGGGAAGCTATTTAGGAACTCTATAGCGTTTTAAAAACCCAATCGCGATTTCGGATACCCCATTGATAGCGATCTTTGACATCTACCCATGACAACTTATTACTGTAGATTGTATCGTGGTTTGAGTGTGTCGTGTTTAGAGCTGTGGAACGTGTCTTGCAGTGGTATTTACTGTTGTCTCTATCTTATCATGCAGTAGGCTTTCCTCCTCCTCCTCCATCACCCGAATGTAGCACAGGGAAATAGCATAGCGGCTATATAGACTTTTAAAAACCCAGTCGGGACATCTGATTTCCTACAGATAGCGATCTGTGAGATCTATCCAAGACAACTTGTTGCTATGTACTGGATCATGGTTTAAGTGTGTCGTGTTTACTACTTCTCAGTACATCACAACGGACTCTGCCTTGCAGTGATATTTCCCGTTGTCCCTATCCTACCATGCTGTAGAAACATCCTTCCCCTCCTGAACGAAGCAGAGAGAGACAATGTAGGAATTCTACAGTACTTTAAGAAACCCAATCGCGTTTCCAACAGCTCTATTGTCCGCATGCTGCGTTCGGTACTGGTGGGCATGCACAGTGCGTATCTGGGTCTCTCCCTCCCCAAGTCGGCGGCCGCGGGTTTACCCTGAAGTCGGTGGACGGCTCGCTTCGTGATCGACAGTTTGTGTGATCGGCAGTGTTTTTTCTTTTTATCAGATGTGTTTAGAGGAAAAGGTGTGGTGGAGGAGGGTGTTTGTGTTCTCAAACGTCTGGCGTACAAGACCTTGTAGATATGCATAATCTTTGCGTGTTATACTCATATGTTGAAATTATGCTTCACTATGGAAAAGGATCAACGTAAGGTGGAGGTGAGTGTTTTAGACAATCTATTTGACACCTGTCAATTGTTACAAAGTTAATTTGATATCGAAATTGCTTCAGCTTTCCCTTTGTCTTCACCATAAGGCAACAGGAATACAGTATTGTGAGAAGAGATGAAAACCTGCATCTTCGTGCTTGGAAACATTGGTTCACACATGAAAATATCGAATGGACTCTTCAGAGAGACAGAGACATGAATCGAGTCTGGAATTTTCCGATCAACTGAATGCCACCACTTGATGCTTTGTTCAGGGGTCGCGAGATCAGATGAGGCCGATATCTGGTCTGCGGTCGGTAGTACTAAGTAATGTGATCTGTAATTAGGACATTCGGCTATTTTGACCTTCGTGGCGGCGCCCTGACAATAGACACAAACACGGGAGATCTCAAACGATGGCTACTATATCGCACTTCATTCCATTAGTAGTCTGTAGACCACTTTTGCAGGGTTTAACTGTCAGTGCAATATATATTTATGTTTTTCGATCTCTAGCAAATAGTTTTGTCACTGAAATTCTCGTAATTTGTCCATCTTGAAAAAGATGGACTTCTCTCGGCGTGGGGTAATCTATAAGGTGGGGAGAGGAGATGCTGGAGGGGGACGAGGGGGGAGAGGGTTAGGTTTGCTGGAACAATAGGTTAAGGATCTCTCATTCAAAAGGAAGGATTATCCCCAAGGGTTCATAATCCTCTTAGCAGAACAATAGGTTAGGGACCTGTCTGTCAACATAGGTTTGCATATTTGGCCCTGAATGTAGGCACCCTGCACTAACATAGTGCGCTGAAACGAAGTTTGCCCCACTACTAACAGACCACTGTGTCAATGACGTAACATGGGTAGGGATGTTTACCCAACTTGTTGTAGATGTTAACTGCAACTGCTGTCTGATTATTGTTATATTTCAGTTCACAGTTTAAGAGCAGGTGTTGTCTGTATCTGAATGGGCCAATCATATCTTACAGTCAGGTGTACAAATCCGGCACAGTTGCCATCGGCTCGACATGAGCTCTGGAACAACTGTTGGTGCACATCCACACGTGACAATGCAGTGCATCACTTTCATTGGATAGTAGGTACAAAGCAATCTTAGCCGTACTATAATTGGAATACTGTCTCATATGATAGTCAAAGTTTCCACGTTTGAGAGACGGAGTATCGTTTGTACGCATTTGAACACATGCAAATTTGGACGAGGAAGCCAGAAAGTACATCACAAGACACAGTAATGAAAAAAATTTTATGTTTAAATTTACCGTTACAGAATAAACATTTACTATTGGCACTTGTTCGCTATACTTGACTCCGCTGTCGAATCATAATTACACTGGATGACTTATAGTAAGTGTACGAAAAGTTTACCATTTACCTCAGGGACGAAGTTGGGTGCAGGGGTAATATACTTGTCGTTCCAAGTGAGGGGGCTTAACAGGGGAAGGTTTTTATGTTTGTCTTCCAGTGCTGAAAACTCAAGAGGATTGTGCATCGTACTGATCAGATGCTCTGGTGTGAATTTAAAACGGAAGGAGCATGGATTCGTGAGTGCACTTTATAGAGACGGTCGTCTTCGGAAATAATACATATTTGTAGCAACGAATATGAAATAAAATTAAGGCTGTTGTAATACTGCAAATGAGTAGAAGAAAAATGACAGTCAAAACATTTAGTAAATAACAGTGTTCGTATCTCGTATTGTATAACGCATTTAAATACAAGCACAGTTACTGTTATTAATCAATTAATCATCCGCTCACAGAAACAACACCCGCCGGCCGGAGTGGCCGAGCGGTTTTAGGTGCTTCAGTCTGGAACTGTGCGACAGCTACGGTTGCATGTTCGAATCCTGCCTCGGGCATGGATGTGTGTCGTCCTTAGCTTAGTTAGGTTTAAGTAGTTCGAAGTTCTAGGGGACTGATGACCTCAGATGTTAAGTCTCATAGTGCTCAGAGCCATTTGAACCGTTTGAACCAAACAACACCATAATACATCGTCAGGCAATAACAATATCACAATTTTAGGGTCGATGAGGGTGGCAGCAACATGAAACAGAGAACAGCCAAGACGAAGTTTTCCGAATTGTGCCTATTTTTAACGATCAGTACTTGGTGTCCAGCGGGTAACTTATTGTGTCTTTATTATAGCAAGTCTACTGGGAAGGGGGTGGGGTTGGGGGGGAGTCATAAAATATAAATCCACGCCGGTTACCATTTAATAATAAAATAAATAAATTTAGGGTCCGAGGTGCCACTCTACAATTTCAGTATTGGTTTCTGAGCGTAAGAGCTTCACGACTACTGTTAAATGCATAATGGGGAACTGGCATACAGGAAAGTTGGTAGGCCTGATTCTATACCTGAAAGATTATGTCTATTCACATTTCTGTGCCAGTCGCTTAAGTGTGGCGTTAGTAGCCCAACTATGAGCATGCAAGTCAGATTTACTTTAAACAGTCGTTGTAACGGTCATGAGGCTTAGTTAGCTGTTATGCTGATGTCAGTCAAGAATGCTTTTGAGGTGATAATGACGCAGTTATCAACACCTCACTGAGCATGAACCAGTTTGTGTAACAGGGATACGATGAGCTGGATGTTTCTTCTGTATTACTGGCAAAAGACTTGGCGTGAATGCAGCCAACGTACATGATTGCTGGAAGCGGTGGTCACGAGAATCTACTGTCCCAAGAAGACCAGGCTTCCGATGGCCACGTGACTATACAGAGAGGGAAGACCATCACGTACGGCGTATGGCTCTGTTTCATCGTACTGCATTTGCAGCAGCGATTTCAGCAGCAGTTAGCATCACAGTGACTCAACGGCTGGTAGAAACCGATCTCTTCAAGGACAGCTCCGAGCAGACGCCGTGTTGCATGCATTCCACTGACCCCAAACCAACGCAAGTTGCGACTTAAGTGGTATCAAGAGAGAGCTGACTGGATGGCAGGGAGCAGGTGCGTTGTGTTTTCTGATTGAAGCTGATTCTTCCTCGGTGTTAGTGATGGCTACGGTTTGGCTTTAAGGAAGCCAGTCGAGGGCATGCAACGAACCTGTCTTCGAGCTAGACGCACTGGATCTACGGCTGGAGTTATAGTCTGGGGTGCGATTTAATATGACAGCAGGAGCATTAATGTGACAGCAAGAGCACTCTCGTGGTTATTCCCCCACGTTGACTACAAATTTGAACTTCGGACAACCCCAGCGTCTTCCACAACCAGCACAACCCGTCCCTGTGCTGCCGACCAAGTGCATCAGAGGTGGAACTCCGTCTCACAAACTGACATCCGGGATCAGCACAACACAATGCATGCACTTTTCCATGCTCTCATTCATTATTATGACGTTTACACTGGTTATCAAGGTAGCAGCATTACATATCGGCTACGGCTAGTTCGCGCTTACATTAACTTGTGACTTCAATCACTTAAATATGTCACCTAGTCAAATGTATTCTAGAAAGTCCATTACTCCACATTAATTATTTTGTGGTGTTGCGATAAAACATGTGCAGTACGTCATATGGTTTATTCTGAAGATGGCTCGAGGATTCACAGACCGTATACCACAAGACTAGAAGTGGATTGGTTTCATTCCCGGAATTTCGTGTATCAATAAATAGCAACTGCTTACGAATTATGTTATAACAAAAACGCATTCGAATAAGCTCAAAATTGGTTTAGCGCCTTCCATGAATATCATTTCATGGCCAGAGACGGTCTAACTGACTCTAGCATGAAAAGATTGTATTAAATTTGGTGAAACAGATCAGTAATTCGTGGAAGAATCTCAGGTCTGGTAGCAACAGGAATAACATGAGCGATAGTAGTTCTAAGAATGAAAAAGGAAACAGGATTGCGGTTGGGTTACTATGAACACTATAGTGACGCATTATCACAGCGAAAACAGGCACGAATTCAAAACTCACTACAGTGTGAAATAGTGATCTTTCGCCGCCCAGATCTGCTGATAAACATTGTTATTGAATAACCATTTCCATTCCAAGGACCATCACCAGGTATGTAAAACACATACATCATACCAAGCGATATCAAATGAATGGGGTCAAATAATAAAAATCCATGAATTAGTCATTGTTGTCAAATAGTGACGTGAGTTACATCGTCCGTCATAAAAATGTGCCAACCAGTATGCCGGTTCAGGATTAATGTTGTGGAAGGATCCTGCATATTGAAATATTGACGAATTCATGGATTTGACGTAAGTGACTGTCAGGATTAACGAACGTCATGAGTTTCTGTAACAGAAAATGATTAGTGAAGATTAACATAATGGTGGCGAAAGAAAATATCTTTATTGTTCAGTATGGATCGACATGAACAAAATTCAACAAGTAACTGTGAAAGCAGTAAATACTCGTGGTTTTGAGGTATCGTCATAATGTTCGTTAATTATCTCTGGCAGCTCCCCTCCTAAATGGTTTCGAACACCAGTACACACATTTAAGTAATGAAGTACAGACTCTCATTGGAGCATTTATTTTCAAAGTGGTGTATGTCCGTTTATAGCTAGTTTATAGCTTGACCGGCCCTTACATGAGTCTCCTCAAACGCCAAATGAAACTGAGCCTCAGTCGCCTCCAAATTATGCTACCAGCAAAACAGTAATACATTACTGGCCATTAAAATTGCTACACCACGTAGATGACGTGCTACAGACGCGAAATTTAACAGAGAGGAAGAAGATGCTGTGATATGCAAATGATTAGCTTTTCAGAGCATTCACACAAGGCTGGCGCCGGTGGCGACACCTACAACGTGCTGACATGAGGAAAGTTTCCAATCGATATCTCATACACAAACAGCAGATGACCGATGTTGTCTGATGACACGTTGTTGTGATGCCTCGTGTAAGGAGGAGAAATGCGTACCATCACGTTTCTGGCTTTGATAAAGGTCAGATTGCTGCCAATCACGATTGCGATTTATCGTATCGCGACATTGCTCCTCGCGTTGGTCGACATCAAATGGCTCTGAGCACTATGGGACCTAACATCTGAGATCACCAGTCCCCTAGAACTCACAACTACTTAAACCTAACTAACCTAAGGATATCACACATCTCCGGCGGTACTCCGCAAGGATACCGCCCTTCGATTTTGCCATTCCAGCACTAATCGAAGTGCTAGGTTTTTCAGGTGCCAGCCAGCCAGCCAGCCAGCCAGCCAGCCAGCCAGCCGAGCAGCAGCGGTCCACCCGAGCAGCAGCAGCAGCAGCGGTCCCGGTCCCGACCCCAGTCCCGGCCAGCAGCAGCGGTCCAGCCGGCAGCAGCCAGCCAGCCCTCCTGCAGCAGCAGCAGCAGCAGCAGCAGCGGTGCAGCCAGCCAGCTAGCCAACCAGCCAGCCGGCCAGCCAGCCAGCCAGCCAGCCAGCCCAGCAGCAGCAGCAGCAGCCTCGGCCCCGTCCGCGGCAGCAGCAGCAGCTGCGGCATTCCTGCCACCCGTCGTCGCCGTCAGCGCCAGCGCCAGCAGCGTGGGACTCTGGTCTTCGTCCGTCTTCGTCTTCATCCGTCTTCGTCTTCATCCGTCCTTGTCTCCATCTTCGTCTGTCCCCAGTTTTTGTCCCTTCTTTTTCGTCCTGTGCCTTTTTGTTCCTCCCTGTCATCATGTCAGCCCCCAACCACCACTACCACCACTACCACCACAGCCATAGTTTATACTTCCCCCTCCGCCGCCACCACCACCATAACATGGTGCGCCAGGTCACACCCCCCTCTTTCCATCCCACCTCTTCTCACTCTCCCTTCGCCCTCACTCTTTGTCGCCCACTCTCCAGCATCTTCCTCCCGCTCCTCTCCCTCTGATCCTTTCCCCCCACTCCCCCAGCCTTTCACTGCAGCTCCACCTAGGGTGGCGGCCCGTCGGGCCACTGCCCATGTCCAACTCTCCCCATCGCCTTCGCCATCACCGCCACCACCGTTGCCTTCACCGTCGCCATCTCCGGCGCCGACTGCTGAGGTCCACGCCAGGACCTGCCCCTTCCTTCCACCTCCCTATAGCTCCCGTCCCTCATATCACCACCCACCCTTCTACCACCGTCAAACGCCCTAGTGGCACCACCCCCTCCTCCGCTCCCAAAATGGGGCCGCCCTGTCCTCCTTCCCCTCCCAGGATGCTATGGATGTCTTCCTGTTTGACCCTGCTCCCTCCGCCTCCTCCTCCTCCTCCTCGCCCCCCTCTTTATACAAATACCTACTCTCCTGTCCCGATCCCTCCCTTCACAAGGCCCGGAATCTCTCCCTCCTCCTCCGCCAACACTTCCTGGTGCCACCATCTCTCTCCTCACTCCCAGACGAGATTCCATTCTCATCTCCTCCCCCAGCCCAACCCTCCATACTGACATCCTCTCCCGCCTCCCCATCACCCGTTTTGGCCCGAACGCCTCCCTCACCCCTGCTCCTTCTCCGTCTCCTACCCACCAACCCCAACCCCCGCGTCGCCCGCCAACCCTCACCGCCGTGATCACTCAGATTAGTCCGATGATCATGGAGGAGGAGGTGTTGGCGAAGCTTCAGTCACATCCCCATCAGGAGGTGCACGCGGTTCGTCACATCCACAATGCTGCTGGCCCCACCCGCCTTATGCGGGATTTTTCCAAGAACGCACCCTCCATAGACTGTCTCCTGAAGGAGGGTGCCCTCCTTTTTAACCAAAGTTATAAAGTTGACCCCTCCCGTACCCCTCCTCAATCCCTCCACTGCCAAAGTTGCTTGCGGTATAATGCCCACCCGACATCTCAGTGCCGCGAGGCCACCACCTGCCCGCACTGTAGGCAAGCCCACTTTTTACGGCAGTGCCCCAATCATCAGTCCCCCACTTCCTGTAATGCCTGTAACCTCACTCATACTCCCAGAAATGTAAGGCCCGACCCCCTCCTACCACTCCTGAACTCACCATTCCTGTCCGCCCTCTGGACGTCCCCACCCCTCTCGACAATTCCCTTCGCCCGCCCCCTACCGCTGAGGACATCATCAGGTTCCTCACCATCGTCCGTCAGAATGTTCATCCTTTTCAGCGCCCGCACACCCTCCAACAGATATCCCTCGCCGCCCGTTCCATTTTCCAACTAAAAATGAACACCACCTACTCCAACAACAAGGCCCATTTCACCTTCTCCCGTCTTGACACCCTTGTTTAAATTCCTGTCATGGCGCGACAGCACTGTATCCATTTCAACAACATCTGCTCCCTTCCCGCCAACAAGAACCTCTTCCTGCACACCCTTGCCACCTACCGCATGGATCTTTTCCTCCATAATGAAACCTTCCTCCAACCCCACCACACCATCCACACTTCACCCTACCTCCTCCACTGCTCCGATAATCCCCTCCCGATTGCGCGAGGCGGAATCGTCATTGGTCACCACCGCCAGATCCCAGTTCAGCTCCAACCTCTCCTTCCCGACCCCACCGAACAACTCATCCTTAGTCTCTTCTTCCCCGGCCTTACTGTTACCTGCTCCACCATCTATGTCCGCCCTAACGCCCCTATTCCCTTCGACTTCCTCTCCCACATTGACCGTACCTTCTCCTCCTACGTGATCGCCACCGACCTCAACATCCATAGTCGTTCCGCCACCCAGTTACGGTGGTGGCATCGGTTCCTCTCCTCCCTTCAAGGCGACCTCATCCTCAACCCCCAGCACACCTGTCCTGAATCCAACTCCACTCCCAATGTTATCCTTTCCTCCCCCAACATACTCGGCTGCATAACGGTGGATGTCCTGGAGCCTACTGGTAGCGACCATCTCCCTGTCCCCCTCACCGTTTCAGACGGTCATCACCCCACCCCGACCCTCGCAATCACCCTCCCCCTATGTACGTCCATGACTATTCCCGTGCCAACTGGAATGCCTACCGGGATACCCTTTCCACCCAGGTCGATAGCCACCCCTTCACCTACCACCACCCTGACGATGTAACCCATGCTGCATCCTTTCTCCAGCAGACCTTGTCTGAGGCCGTGGAGGCCCACGTCCCTACTGTCACCGTCCACCCCCACCGTCCTATCATACCCCCACAGGCCGTCCTCCTCCTCCGTGAATCCCGCCGTCTCCACCGTGCCTTCCTCCGCACGCGACGCCACCGGCAACACATTCGTAATTTGCTCGCGGCTAAGAAACGCCGGGACTGGCGACAGACATGCACCCGTTTAAATGCTACCCTACCTATCAACTCGTCCAAGTTCTGGTCAGCCTTCCATCGCCTTACCAGAACTAAACCCTCCCCCTACTAACCTCTTCTCCATGATGATCACCCCTTCCCTGACTCCCTTAATAAGGCCAATCACTTTGCCTCCTACCTCTCCGATATTTTCTCCATCCCTGATGATCCCCAGTTCGATTACTCCCTCTTTCCGGATGACCGCGATCGAACTGACACCTCTGTCCCTCCCCTCGCACCTGGTTTCCAGTACTTGGACAACATTGCACACGGTACACAATGCCCCTATCACTACACCGGCTCTCATTTCTACACTCTGCACAAAACGCAACACCACTCCTGATCATGATCGTGTCACCTACTGTCACCTTCGTGAAGCTCCTGTCTCTTTTCTCTCCACCCTAGCCAGGCTCTACAATGTAATCCTGTCCACCGGTTACTACACCGACCTGTGGAAAACTTCCCATATCCTGATGTTCCTTAAACCTGGCAAACCGCCGTCCGCCGTGTCCTCGTACCACCCCTTCAGCCTTACCTCGGTCATCAGCAAGGTCCTGGAATCTATCCTCACCCGCCGCATCCACCAGCATCTCTGCCAGCACCGCCTCCTTCCCGTTACCTAGTGTGGCTTTCGGCCATTCTTCTCTTCCGACGATCTTCTCCTTCACCTCACTCATCTCCTTTCCAACCAGCTTCATTCCCGTCGCTCTGCAATCTTCCTCTCCCTGGATCTCGAACGAGTTTATGACTGTGTATGGCATTCCGGTCTCCTATTCAAGCTCCAAACCTTCGCCCTTCCCATTAACTACGTCTGTCTGATCGGCTCCTTTCTCTCCCACCGTCCTTCTTACGTCACCATCCATAACACAGACTCCTACATCTGTTTCCCCTCCGCCAGTGTGCCTCAAGGCTCCGTCCTCTCCCCCCTTCTGTACCTTTTGTATATGGCGAACATGCCGCCGCCGTCACCCCCTGTCCACCTTCTCCAGTTTGCCAATGACACCGCCTTCCTTACCCTTGCCCCCACCCTGCAGCGCTCCCAACACCTTCTCCAATCTCATCTTGACTGGTTCACCACTTGGTGCAACCAGTGGTTGCTCAAGGTCAATCCCTCCAAAACCGAGGCGATCATTGTAGGCAAAACCACCCTTCCTTCCGCCTTCTTGATTTCTATCCCACCGTCTATGGCCGTCCTATCACCCTCACTCCCACCCTTAAGTACCTTGGCATCTCCCTCAACCGTCGCCTCTCCTGGACTCCCCATCTCTGGACAATCCAAGCCAAGGCACGCTCCCGACTCCGTCTCCTCAAGCTCCTTTCCGGCCGCACATGGGGTCTGGACCCCTCCACCATCCTCCACACCTATAAATCCCTCATCCGCCCTATCCTTTGCTACACCCATCTGGCCTGGGTCTCTGCCCCCCCTACCTTTCAGAAATCCCTACAAATCCTTGAACGCCATGCTCTCCGCCTCGCCTATCGCATCTGTCTCCCCCCCCCCCCAAGCGGATCCTGTATGATCTCATCCCCTTCCCCCACCTCCTCCTTTTCCTTGAAAGGATACGGATCCTGTACACCTCCTGTAAACTCGATCCTCCTCATCCGCTTGTCTCACCCATCCTCTCACACCCCCGCCCGCTGCAGCGCCTGTATTCCTACATCCCACCCGGTCTCCATCTCTCCACCCTCCTTACTCTCTCCCAAGGTGCCTTCCGCCAGCTCCCCCTCCCTGATGATGTCATCCTCCCCTCCATCTACCCCTCCTATCAACTTTGATCCTCCCCCCACTTCCTGTGTCCTTTCCTTTAGGCACCCTACCTCCCTTCTCTTCCCTTCCCTTCTCTTTCCTTTTCCCCCATCCCCTCCCTCCTCCCCTCTTCCCCCGGGCTTCCCCACCCCCTTCCTCCCTCCCCCTATCTCCCCTGCGCATGGCATCTCTGCTCTCCCCTCTCCCTCTCCCATTCCCCTTCCTCCTCCTCCTCCTCTCTTGGCAGGTCCCCGGACTCGCACACACTCAGTGAACATTCGCGCGCCGGAGATCATCGCCATCAGTGTCTCGTGTGTGTGCCTTCGTTTGTGTTTAGTGTTTGTTCGCCGTCACGCCACCACCGTTCACGTGTGCCGTCGCCATCATCCATGTTATGTGCGCCGTGTCAACTAGTGTTAGTGAGGTTTCTCGTCCAGCGTGAACGGCTCCGTGCTTTTTTGTTTTTTAGTGTCTACATTTTTTGCCCGCCGTTTTGACTGTATTCTCTGTGTCACCTCTATGTAATACTTATTGTCAATCTCAAGGCTGAAGAGCGGCGTCCTCTGCTGCTGACAGCCCGCCTTTGTATAACGTGTTTAAAATCACAATGAAGAAAAAAGAAAAGGATATCACACTCATCCATGCCCGAGGGATGATTCAAACCTGCGACCGTAGCAGTCGCGCGGTTCCGGACTGAAGCGCCTAGAACCGCTCGGCCACTGTGGCCGGCTGGTCGAGATCCAATGACTGTTAGCAGAACATGGAATCGGTGGTTTCAGCAAGGTAATACGGAACGCCGTGCTGGATCCCAACGGCCTCGTATCACTAGCAGTCGGGATGACAGGCATCTTATCCGCATGGCTGTAACGAATCGTGCAGCCACGTCTCGATCCCTGAGTCAACAGATGGGGACGTTTGCAAGACAACAACCATCTGCACGAACAGTTCGACGACGTTTGCTCAGGATGGACTATCAGCTCGGAGACCATGGCTGCGGTTACCCTTGACGCTGCATCACAGACAGGAGCGCCTGCGATGGCGTACTCAACGACGAACCTGGGTGCAGGAATGACAGAACGTATTTTTTTCGGATGAATGCAGGTTCTGTTTACAGCATCATGATGGTCGCATCCGTGTTTGGCGACACTGCGATGAACGCACATTGGAATCGTGCATTCGTCATCGGCATACTGGCGTATCAATGGGGTGCCATTGGTTACATGTGTCGGTCACTTCTTGTTCGCATTGACGGCACTTTGAACAGTGGACGTTACATTTCAGATGTGTTAGCACCCGTGGCTCTACCCTTCATTCGATCCCTGCGAAACCCTATATTTCAGCAGGATAATGCAAGACCGCATGTTGCAGGTCCTGTACTGGCCTTTCTAGATACAGAAAATGTTCGACTGCTGCCCTGGCCGGCACATTCTCCAGATCTCTCACCAACTGAAAACCTCTGCTCAATGGTGGCCGAGCAACTTGCTCGTCAAAATACGCCAATCACTATTCTTGATGAACTGTGGTATCGTGTTGAAGCTGCACGGGCAGCTGTACCTGTACACGCCATCCACGCTCTGTTTGACTCAATGCCCAGGCGTATCACGGCCGTTATTACGGCCAGAGGTGGTTGTTCTGGGTACTGATTTCTCAGGATCTACGACCTAAATTGAAAATGTAATCACATATCAGTTCTAGTATAATATATTTGTCCAATGAATACCCGTCTGCATTCTTCTTGGTGTAGCAATTTTAATGGAGTGTGTATAATGTATTACTTACAAGCTTGGCGCAATGAACCGCTGCGAATACAATTATTTTCTGTGACCCTTCAACGAGGAAGCTTTCTGAACAAATGGGATATCGCACCATTTGTGGATAATTTAGTAAACAGTCACTGTACTAATATAGTAGCCCCAGGTGTTTGGATATAATCGCCGCCCCACGACGAGAAACACGAAAAGCAGCGGCGCCAGTTGAAGTAAAGTGTGTATACGTCTCATGGCGAGAAAGACATTTATCCACGCCGACGTGGACTTGTTAAATGTAAGTACATCTACAGTTGTTGATCTGTTTATCATCCGCTTCCTCAGGTAACAAATAACACTTCGTCATGCAATGACAGTGTCAAAACTTTGGGTCGCTGAGTGTGGCAGCAATTTGAAACAGAACAGTTGATAAGAAGTGTTTCGAATGGTTTCAACTTTTAACGATCAGTACAAGTGGGTCGGTGGCCTATATTTTGCAATCAGTTCTACTGGGTGCTTGTAACGTACTAATTTATTTAGGTTACCAATTAATAATAAGATCGTTACATATGTGGCCCAATGTTCCCCCTTCCTAAAAATGTCAGTATTGCCCTTGAGCCAAGAAGTCTGACGACCACTGCTTTATGTTTTCGAGAGTAGGTCGATTTTTAAGTAGGCTATGACAAATCGTGTCTTCCTGGACGGAACCTGGCAGACATTTCTGTAACGTTAATGATGTGTGTACCGAACGACAAGGAACTGCTGCTCTGGGAAACCGTGTTCCCTAAAGAGAGCCCTTTCCATTTGGTAGCCCTGTGCACCACATGTCCATGAGTAGAGAAGGTAGTGGAAAGTTTCCGGTGAACTTAGCTCCGATGGAGGAATCATATCAGTCATTCTACTGGATGAATGACGTTTGAATTCAGTTAGTTTTAGGATGAAACTGGTAACTGTCCACAAGGCGTCTTGGTGCAGACTCTACGAGGAGAGGATTAAGTATTAGAGTCATAGCTGATGCATTGTCAAGAGTGCTAATAGCGTTCACACGTTTTTAGATTTCGAGTAATGTTGTGGTTAGGAGGTCGGAATATGTCACATAAAGTGACTGTTTCATTTGGGGGGAGTATAAGTTGTGTCGATAACATACGCAATTAGAGGGTATATGTACATAATGACGACATTTGCTTTATGAAGACGGTGGGAAGTAAGAACTGCTTTGGGAAATTTTACATCATGAAATGAATTCGAAACATTTTTTACAGCATTTAATGGCACCATGTCATACGTTTCTATTTAACTGAAGCAGCTGGATGAAAGAGATATACAACGTTGAAATTTTAGCTGTTTAAGATTGACTGAGGGATTGACTGCAGGGTCGTATGGTGTAATGCATGAAATTTCTGAGTAGTCACTGTAACGGAATTGCTGGTTATATCATCTGTAAAAGTATCTGCTAACAGTGACCAATTACTGAGTGATCTTTGTATATACGCATTGCGAGGATCAGGTTTTTTACAGTGTGGTGTCGGGTTTGTATTTTTATATAGGTGTATCCTATATAAGGAAGGTAGTATCTGTTACTGGGACATCCCATACTTTTGCCAGCCCAGAGTTAAACGTCTCAGTGTAATGAACGTAAAAGTAAAAGTGTCAAATATGTACCGTCATCCCATGAGATACTGCTGAGAGATTAAGGTGCTGTTGTAGAATACCACAATCATAAATTTACGCTGAAAATCCTGCGTCGCTTTCCGGCCTGATCCTGCTTATGAAAATCTCTCGTACTAAGACGATTCGTATCGACCATCTCCATTTCTAGTACTACTGCACAAATATCTACTGGCGATTTCGTAGAGGAAGACAGGATAAGACACCTCCAGAGAATGGTTTTAATCTGCGACATATGACGAGTGGCTATCATTGTCGTCTATGACAATCTCGTTTTCGTTACAGACGATAAATGTTTGGTACAGCAGTAGTGTACTCTGACGCAGCCAAAAACCAGTCAAATAACTTTCTAAAAATACCAAACAGAACTTTCCAATTTTACCTGTGGCTCAGTGCTGGAATTCATAGTCTTGCATTAAGTGTCACGTGACAAGATATCGTGTGGTCAGGTTTTCTTATGGGAAACAGAGAGTTGGCAGGTCCCGGAATTATTAAAAATGGACAGCAGTCACGCTAATCAAGCAAGGTAATTCCGATGTGGCTGCCAGAGCACTATAAAAAGTAAACAAAAAGTTATTTTCTCTGTAAGATAACGTAGAGCATGAGCTTTATTACAGCGACAGGGTCATTCTTCCCTATTAATCTTTCGAATTGCTATCCAATTCTCATCTGCACCATTCAGAGGGAAGTGGTCGATCTGTATTTCTGAGGCTCTTTCGCAATCTGGACATACGTAACTGACAGATCAATACCCGACAGGCAATCGAAAAGACAAACTTAATATGGGCAACCAAGTTGATATGTTTGATCAACATGACAGTATCGAAACATGGAGAGCCGAGACTGACAATCCAATTGATACATCAGCCCTTAGGGCAAAAAAAAGGCGGCCTGTTACCTGGGGAAGATTTGAATGTCGGTAAGAACGGATGAGCCTGTTTGCACTCTTTCGAGAGCCTTCCAATTGCAGAAAACGTGACAACTTTTTTAATATTGAGCGGAAACCTGTCGTATAATTATGAAGGAGAACAATAATATGATGGTGATAACGTTCCTGAATAACAATATCTGTTTCATTGTAACTGTAAAACCCGCCAACATGGTTTCCGGAAGAGGTGCCAAGTGCCGTATCAACGTATTTATGAGCAGCTAGTACATCCCGACCAACAAGAAAAACGCTGCCCAAATCATGGGAAGCATTTCGCTGGAATCACTCCCACAGCCAGTCAAAACCGCTAAAGAAATCTTCTCGACCTTTAAAACGTAATTGGGAAGACCGGATAATTTCTGAATTCATTGAAAGACTTTTTAAATTTTTATAATATTTCAGTAGAACACAACAAATGTGATATAGTTTTTGTACATGTGTCAGAAAGTGGCAAATCGCTCGAAAATTAATTGGATTCTGGGTCATCGTGTTACTGAAATTCTACCTTCAGATACTTCCACAGTGTACGAAATGTGATGTGTTGTACGTGGCGTTGAAAGCACAGGAACAGATGAGGTGTCACCAATAAATGAAATCTGTCATTTCCACTTGTTCCCTTTGAGCTCTCCAGGTCCTTCAGCAAATGTTCAAAAAATTTTCAAATGTGTGTGAATTCCTATGGGACCAAACTGCCGAGGTCATCAGTCCCTATACTTATACACTACGTAAACTAACTTATGCTACGAACAACACACACACCCACACACACATACACACACACACACACACACACACACACACACACACACAGACACACACACACACACATGCTCGGGGGAGGACTCGAACCTCCGCGCAAGTAGTGACATGGCGCTTCTAACCGCGCGGCCACTCCGCGCGGCTCAGCAAATGTACTCAGCAGCAAAAAATCGAATATATGAAAATGTGTTCCACTGGATACCAGGTCATACTGCGATAAGAGGAATCGAGTCAGGTGTTAGAGCCACCGAAGAAACATCCGGGTGTAAACAGATTCAATAACGTGCCGTTTCCTTGCAGACAACTGTCTTATTTTTGAGTCAAAATTCCACACTTCGACGTGAAGATTTATACCTTCAGGTGAGGGAACACAATGTATGTCAGGGGCGGCCAAACATTCAGCTTGTGATCCAAGTCCTGTCACAAGTGCCATAGCACTCAGCCTCGCTACACACTTACCCTCACTGCCACGCTAAACTGTCTGAGTGGGCGGAGTGGGAAACTGTAAAAGCGCTGCGTTTAGATGTCAGTGCAGCCGCACTGCATTTGACTGGGTTTTATATGTCACATTTCTGAATAACATATATCACAAAAATATATCAGTATAGTTAATTATTTTTGGCCTCCTGAAGACATAATTTTCATTTCGTACAAACCATCTGCATATAAAGAGTCACACAGAGTTTTCCAGATTATAGTGCTCTGGTTGCCACACAATAGTACATAGTCACTTCCATAAACGAAAAAAGGTCTCTCACAGGCGAGTATTGATTGAAATATTGAAGAATGTTCGCAGTCTCATTATGGAGATACGGAAACTATCTGAAAAAAGCAATGTACACGTCCTGTACAATTTTGACAGAAAAAGGTTTGTCTTTCAAACAGGAAATACCTCGGAGATGAGTAGGTGACATCGGCACATTCACAGGGGCACTTTCAGGTGAAATGGCTAACGGTCTCGGAAAATAGCTCGAATACAGATGTAAGGCTGACAGTATCTTCAAAACCTTTATAATTCTAACAAGGCCGCAATGAATTTTTCTTTAATGCTAGTGAGCCTAGGGATGTCGACCGTGTTTGTCAGACTAGATTTCTTCTAAAACGCGTTTTTATATTTAAATGCCTCTCTATCAAATCGTAAAGATGTTTTTTTCTCACCCTACAGTTTCTTATTTGGGGCAGTGTGCAGGCAAGTCCACTTGAAATGTAATGTCTATAGTCCATGTAGGATATTCTGATTTTCATTCCTGCTCTCCTTTTCCCCTTCTTAAATTCAGTATCAGAGAGTTTTAAATCGAAAAATCTTTCCAGACATGCCCCTTGAGTTACCAAACGTGCTTTGCATTAATATACACTGATGGGAACAAGTCTCTACACATAAAAAAATTAATGTGGAATGAATTTGTCTAGGCAACTTAAATAAGTGATTGACGAAGATGGATCACAGGTTAATGCAACGCGAGATACGTTATTGGAAATGTGAAAGGGCGGTACACTAATAACTAGTGTAACCGTCAGTAGGTTGCATGCAAGCATGCAAACGTGAATGCTTTATGCTGTGCATGTGCCGAATGTCAGTATGTGGGATACACTTCCTTGCCTATTTCAGTTGGTCGGTCAATACTGGGACCGATTAATGCTATTTGCCGATGCCGCTGGAAATGTCGTACGATGATATCTCGTATGTGCTCGGCTGGAGACAAATCTGGTGATGAATCATCAAACTGGCCTACAGACTGGCACTTGTGGTGCGTGGGATAATCACGAGAGTGCTCCTGCAGCCATATGAAATCGCATCCCATAGCATACCTCCAGGTACAGTGTGTCTAGCACACAGACAGGTTCGTAGCAGGCCTTCAAGTGGACTCCTTCTAACAAACACGCGGCCATCACTGGCACCGTGGTACGAGCGGCTATTCATCGTAAAACACAACAGACCTCTGACCTGCCCTCCTCTGAACTCTCTGTTGACGTCTCTGAAACCGCAAACGGCAGTGGTTTGGGATGAACGGAATGCACACTATAGGGTGTCTGGGCTGGAGATGATCTTGAAGTAGCCGAATCATAACAGTTCGCTGTGCCATTGCCGTGCCAGCTGATGCCCAAATCGTTGTAGCAGATGTAGGACGATTCGACAGAGCGGTACACCGAACACGATGGTCTTCCCCGTCGGTAGCGCCGCAAGGCCGTCCGAAGCCTGGTCTTCCTGCGACCGTAAACTTTCGTGACCACCGCTGCCAGCAATCATATACATTAGCTGCATCTCTGCTATGTTTTTCTGCAGTGTTGCAGAAGGAACATGCAGCTTCTGGTAGCCCTATTACATGACCGCGTTCATATTCAGTGAGGTGTAGATAAAGACATCATTTTTACCTTAAAGGCATACTTGTCTAACATCAGTACCAAAGCTGACTAATGCTCACGATAGTTGCAACACGTATTTAAAGCAGATCTGATTTCACCCTCATAGTGGCGCTACTAGCGGCATTCTTACGTGACTGGAGCGAAATCTGGATAGGCATCGTATTTCAGATGTAGAAACTCGTCTACCAACTTGCGTTTATGTCACCCAACGCTTTCTTGGTGTTACGATTTTAAGTTTCCATACTCTTCATTCGATTCCATCGCAAACTGTTGCAACTGACACTGCAAAAATGCTTGTGATTTGTACCACCGATTCTTGCTGCAAGCTTGAATACTTAGCACAAAGTTCTCGTTGACGTACAGAGAAATGAAACTCGTCTGTCTTTCATTGTAAATGTTTGTTCTTTCATTGCCAACTGAATCTTTCAATTCTGTCTGCAAGGTATTTTAACATCATTTCATACCAGTTCTCCAATACCCGTCGCTTATGCGATTGCATAATATACAGGGTGATTCAAAAAGAATACCACAACTTTAAAAATGTGTATTTAATGAAAGAAACATAATATAACCTTCTGTTATACATCATTACAAAGTGTATTTAAAAAGGTTTTTTTTCACTCAAAAACAAGTTCAGAGATGTTCAATATGGCCCCCTCCAGACACTCGAGCAATATCAACCCGATACTCCAACTCGTTCCCCACTCTCTGTAGCATATCGGGCGTAACAGTTTGGATAGCTGCTGTTATTTCTCGTTTCAAATCATCAATGGTGGCTGGGAGAGGTGGCCGAAACACCATATCCTTAACATACCCCCATAAGAAAGAATCGCGGGGGGTAAGATCAGGGTTTCTTGGAGGCCAGTGATGAAGTGCTCTGTCACGGGCTGCCTGCCGGCCGATCCATCGCCTCGGGTAGTTGACGTTCAGGTTTCATAACTAAACTTTTTCGTAGGACTCTCCATACAGTTGACTGTGGAATTTGCAGCTCTCTGCTAGCTCTGCGAGTCGATTTTCCTGGGCTGCGAACAAATGCTTGCTGGATGCGTGCTACATTTTCATCACTCGTTCTCGGCCGTCCAGAACTTTTCCCTTTGCACAAACACCCATTCTCTGTAAACTGTTTATACCAACGTTTAATACACCACCTATCAGGAGGTTTAACACCATACTTCGTTCGAAGTGCACGCTGAACAACTGTCGTCGATTCACTTCTGCCGTACTGAATAACACAAAAAGCTTTCTGTTGAGCGGTCGCCATCTTAGCATCAACTGACGCTGACGCCTAGTCAGCAGCGCCTCAAGTGAACGAATGTACAACTAAATGAAACTTTATAGCTCCCTTAATTCGCCGACAGATAGTGCTTAGCTCTGCCCTTTGTCGTTGCAGAGTTTTAAATTCCTAAAGTTGTGGTATTCTTTTTGAATCACCCTGTATATTGAGAATTCGCGTCCCTCTCTTGCGTCTTTCCCATTCATTTTCAAAGCTTGTCACAAAAGATCACTAGAATGCCTCGTTTTGTGCAAACAACCACTGTAAGTGCGAACGTCCTTCGTACCACGTACAAATAACGAAGGAACAAAAGCGCTGTCTCAACCATTGTGCCGAAATGAAAAGAGTTGTACTGACCGAAAAATGTCACCCCGCTATACCAAATGAAACGTTGCCCAGTACAAGGTACTTACGAGAAGGAACGAGCAGAGTCGAGACTGCCGAGGGTTGGCCCGAACGCGGCCATCTCTAGCTGCACGAGTGAAGTGTTTGGCATGCCTTGACCGTGATGTAGATGTTTCATTTAACGACGCGGCAATGATGTTCCATGTAATGGTCATAAAGGTGAATGAAGTCTCACTTACATGTCCCCCACCGCACCTTTATGCAAGCGTTACCACTACAGAGCGAGATCCAACGAATTTGTGGTGTCTGTGTAGCACGAACATCAAGATGCCACATTTAAACGGTGTTATGTTTTATATCGTAGTTAATGTGTAAGAATAAACTATCTGGTTATCTTATTCCAATTTAACTGACTACGAAGTAGCTGTGGAACGAATTTTAGAGTTTTGCCCACAGAGTGAACTCCAGCGTAATTTTTATTTTTGAGATTATAGCGCTCGGCTCATCTTTATTTTGATAAGTAATCGTCCAGTCACATGTATGTATTGTGCGATTTTGCATTCATCATATATTTTAATGTCAGATATAGTAACCGTGGTGCCATCAGTGTTAAGCACGAGTTCAAATGTGTGGATGATTGAGTTTCATGAATTTTAATGGAATATTTTTTTCTGTTATTCCTTCTAACTGGGCTCACCACCGTGTATACAGGGCGACAGCTGAAAAAAATATACGAAACCAGTATCTTCCATGCTGTGTGGCACGCTGGATACAAACCCATTTGGTTCTTCTGGCATCAAATTCCAACATACAAAGAACCACAAGAAAGTTTATCTTCAGGGATAAAAGTAATCTATTAACTAACCGCTATACCTGTATAGCAGGAAAGAAAAAAATGTTGAAAATTTGTAATGGTTTAATTTAGAAAACAGGGAAAGAGAAATTCAAAAACGGTAGAGATTTGAAGAGTTATAGGTAGCAGAAAACCTAACAAAGAAGGGTGACGGTGGCCAGTATAAAGACACACATGAGAACTAGTGTAAACAGGAGAATTTGTAACACTACGCTCGGGCGCACGATACTTTTAAAGCCTGTACTATGGTAAGTTGACGGGCATCACCTTATGAGAGAGGATTTTGGTATATATGTTGACCGCGTGTACCTGAATGGAGGCAAAATCAATTTACACCCACTCAGTAACAACAATGATACGTCAAGCAAGTCTGAAGTGCAACTACACGTTAGGACGGACAAGAAACAACACAGCAGATGCTACCAATTTGTTAATAATACGGTCGCCAGCCTAATTAGGCATTAACTAAGTTTCTCCCCTGTACAAGTTGATGTACGTTCATACAAAACAACACGCAATAACACTGCATAATATGGTAAATTTTAGAACCAGAAAATCTACTGAACTAATAATTTCACTTTCTGTACTAATATGGACAAGCCATAAATACGCAACAAAACACTATAATGTTTACTACAAACTTCGTACTGTCTATTGATCTGATTAAAATCAGGCGTAGGTTACCCTAGAAATAGCACTTTCTAAACATGCATACAATGTCAATTTTGAAAAAGGTAAAACACTGATAAATTTTGGATTTATATTGACTTTAACTTTGCTGGTCAAATCAGTTCAGTACACTTCAGAATTCAAATGAATAGAAAAGAATAAGGGGGGGGGGGGGGGGGGGTGGGGAACCTGGAACTGTTATGATCACTGTATTGAAAATTTTGATTATTGAAATCATTAAGCACTCAAGATTTCCAATATACTACTCTTTTTGTCTTATTTCCTGCTCAATTAACTACCACTATTTTTGTCTCAAATTAATTAAACTTCATTACTAAACCAATTTCAACATTTACTTCCAACTTTGTCAGACATATATTATTTACCTATATATTCATTAACGACAAAGTTCTTTAAACATCATTCTAACATAGATAGGTCGGCAGGTAATTAGTATTAACATAAATTTTAAATCTTCATTTCGGGACACTCGGATTGCACAACATGTGGAGAGGACCCTGTCTAGGTTAGTTGTGAGGATAACTCACTGATAGGACAGTTCTGGTAAAATTTAAGTTGTTATTGAACAGTATGGAACAAAAGTTACACTGGTCCACACGAATACAGTACTACAAGTTTCAACCTGTTTGTATCGATGTGGCGGTTGGCGGGCGGCGAGATGGCGAGGCACAGAGCACACATAGAATCACAGCAATGGCTCTTGATGTATCGGCACTTTGCTTCTTTTTAGCGTCGCAATACTTTTCCGTTTAGTGCCAATGGAATATTGCCATGCTGTATAGGCGTCGGAAACGGCACATTCGAGGCTTAACGAAATCACGTTTTCCAGGAGAGCCTCCTCGATCCAGAACGTGTTTCTCAGACCGATGCCCAACTCCGACTACTACTGTTGAGCCCGTTATGCCGTGCAGCGCCCGTGTGCATTTTCCCGCGCTCGCCTGCCATCCACCTTTTACCGCTCCCCTACAGACAGGGTATTCACCCGAGATTTTGCATTCTACATATCCTAATACATTGCCTATGTATGGACCAGGCGCACAATTACAACTTTAACATCTTACAACAGTTTCAACGTTTCTTACATTTCAATTTTGTTATAATATTGCTTGCAATTTGACATAAACATTAATATTCACATCGAAAATTGTTTACAGTTTCTGTAACATAATGACAAGAAAAGAAAAGAAATGAAATCAGAACATCGATTACACTAATTTATCGAAAATTAGAAGAAAAATTTATTATATGTACAATAGTATAGCGTTGGCGTTGTTACACATGCCCCTGTTTCCAGTAAATTCCACTAAGTGCAAATTTGATGGGAACACTAATTTTTATATTTATACAGTGGTTCTGAATCTTTGTGTGATTGTCCCATCAAAAAAATTTATACCACAAACTTCCTTTTACTCACATTATATAGGTCTATAATTTTTTAATATATCAAGAACATTTACCTATCGTTTGCTTAAGTGCCTTTGGCACAGTCCAACCTCCTATCACAACATGATTTAAATAGCAAATTACTCATTTTATTAAATTTCTCAACGAAATAATTTCAAAATCTGGAACCCAAACACTTAACTACAAAAGCAAATACAAATATCTATATACACTACAAAACAATTTGTTGCTGCTTGCATTGAATGGCAGTCCATTTCCTTACTTACTAAAAAAACACACAATAATATTTAGAAAAATCACTACATATTTTTGCTGCCTATTATTCAGAATTGGGCAGTCCATTTCACATCATTTTATCACATCTCCTGTACCACATTACAATTCTCCTTTGACTATTTATCTGCCCTCTTTGATTTTTGGCAGTCCTTTATATTATGATTCATATACTGCCCACTTTGGTTTTCGGCAGTCCCATCTTTTATTTGGCTTGCAGCATTTGCTGTTTCTTTTCAGCCCTTTTCTCCACACATCTTTACATTTACAGTACATTTGGTAATCTGAAACTCACATAAGTACATTAGCACACTGATATTGGTACACATATATTTACAAAGATTTGTTACATTTGGAATAAAATAGTTTCAGCATAGGATACAGCACATTTACTGCAAATTGCTCTCTGAGTGTACTTAGGTCACTCACTCCTAGGAACAAACAGTTTCACGTCCACAACATTTCTTACACCTAAAGGTCTTTTGGATTTTTGGTAGATCAGGTAGTAAGCGTTATCGTGTGGAATGTTCTGTATTATATACGGTCCATTATAAATATATTTAAATTTGGAAATTTCATGGTTCAGTTCACTAGACTTTTCGTGGGTTTTTAAAAGAACATAATCCCCAATTTTAAATTTTGAAACTTTCAGATTTTTATCGTGTCTTTTAGATCTAGATTCAGCTTTTTGCTTTGCCCTTTTTCTGACTAATTCTTTCTTTTGACTCAACCCCACGCTTGTACAAGGTGGAAACTCTAGTTTTTCCTCAATTAAACTTTTACTTCTGCTGCCTAACAAAATTTCTTCCGGTGGGAACCCAGTAGATTCATGATGTAAGGTGTTCATGACATTCTCAAAATCCGATATGAATCTACCCCAGGCTCAATGGTTATGACTGCAATACGTTCTACACAATCTCCCGATTTCTCGCATGTACCTTTCAACCGGGTTGCTAGCTGGATGGTAGGCTGCGATATATTTAACCTCCACACCATTTTGCTCCATTCATTCTTTCCAAATTTTGGATATGAACTGGGGTCCATTGTCAGATAGTACTGCCTTGGGTTTCCCGACGGTTCTGAAGTACTCGACCATCCTACTGAATACAGCTTTTGCTGTTGCTTTTTCAAGGGGTATAATTTCACAAACTTTGAGAATACTTCCAAAATTACTAAAATATATGCGCAATTTCCCGAAGTCTTTGGGAGGGGACCATATAAATCTACCGATAATAATTCTAGGGTGTCTTCAGGTAATGTACTTTGCATTGGACCTCTACTAGTTCTGTTCGGTACTTTGGCCCTTTGACAGACATCATACGACTTAATTCGTTCCTTTACCTTCTTACTGACACCACCAGCAATCACTACTACATTATTCAATTTATCCAAACGTTTCTTTGGCCCACTATGCCTCAACGCTAAATGAAAATAGTCTATGACCTCGGTATCAAACTGGTGTGGCCAACATACTCTCCATTCCTCAGTGACTAAATCTTTCCTCCTATATAAAATGCCTTTAAAGATTTTGTAATATTTCTGAATTTGAGGATACTGCACACTGTCAAAATTTACCTTCACAGATTTCCATGTCGGATCCTCATTCTGACGGTATCTCATGTTTTTACATATTTGCTCAATTTTCCTTTTTCCTGAAACCTCTTTCATATACCTTATCTGAAAAATACCCTCTTCACCATTTTCATTGGGCACTTCACTCATACCATTAGGCAATCGAGATAAAGCATCTGCCACATAATTCTCAGTACCCTTAACATAGCAAATCTCATAATCAAATTGTTGCAGGTACAAAGCCCAACGTGTTAGCCTGCCATTAAGTAAACGACAATCTTTAAGAAAAGTTAAAGCTTTGTGGTCAGTATGTATGATGAGCTTATGGCCCCACAGATAATTTCTGAATTTCTTTAACCCCCATATAATGGCTAAAGCTTCCTTTTCCGATATAGTGTAGTTTCTCTCGTGTTTTGTTAGAGTTCTACTTGCAAACGCGATAGTCCTGTGTTCGATTTCTTTGCCATCACAGATTTCTTGGAAAACTTCTATACCAATTCCATAAGCACTGCTGTCAGTACTCATGTGGAAAGGTTTTGACAGTATGGGGTGATGCAAAATATTGTCAATCAAAAGTTCACTTTTTAAATTTTCAAAATCTCTCGTGCACCCTTCAGTCCACACAAAAGCACTATTTTTCTTAAGTAGATTATTCAAATGAGGACTATTAAAAACTTGCCCCTTGACGAATTTTCTATAGAACCCACATAAACCTAAAAAGGCTTTCAACTGTTTTCTATTTCTAGGAGCTGGACACCCTGCTATTGCACTTAACTTTTCCAGGTCCTTGCCAATACCGGTCGTAGTAATAATGTGCCCCAGAAACTTTATTTCCTACTTCACAAATTCACATTTCTTCCACTTAAGTATCATGCCCCCTGCTCGTAGAGCAACAAAAACTTTCTGCAATAATTCACAATGTTCTTGCCATTCTTCTGTAGCAATCAGTAAATCATCTACATAAATGGTTAGCCGGGAACTCAATTCTCTCCCTAATACAAAGTCCAGTGCCCTAATAAATACTGCCACAGAAGTGCTAAGCCCAAATGGCACTACTTTATACTGATAGCATTTCCCGGCGAATAGAAAAGCGGTATATTTACGGGATTCTTTGCTCAATGGGATTTGCCAGTATCCGGCGGTCATGTCCAGACTGGTTAAATACTTCACATTATAAAATTTTTGGAGCATTTCGTCCAGATTTTCAGGTCTGTCTATTTCCTTCTTTACAATTTTGTTCAAAGTCCTGGCGTCAATAACTACTCTTACTCCCCCATCCCCTTTATTCACGATGATAAGGGGACTATTATATTCGCTGCTACTCCGTTCGATTACACCCCATTCTATCAATTTATCTATTTCCACTTGCACAGCCTGCCTCTTTGATATGGGTACCGAAAACGGTCTTACAAGGAAAGGTTTATGCTCTATTGTTTCAATCTGGTATTCGAAGTTCTTAACTAGGCCAGGTTTGTCTGAAAATACGGTGCTATTACTTTCTAAAATATCAAGCAATTCTGTTTTCTGATCAGGAGATATCTCCTTCAAATTTTCCACAATTTCTTTAAAATTATGCCCCTGCTTGTCACTCTCATCTATTAACCTCTGGACATGGTACACCTCATACATGTTTGTCAAACCATAATTCCCTTGGTCGATCTCCAACAATAAAGAATCAATTTCTGAATCGAACACCTTCCCATTTTCCTCAAATTTTAATTCCAAATTCATAGATGCATTATTAATTTTGATCACTTCCTGGCTACAATCAATAATAACCTTTTCTTTATCTAACCAATCAATTCCCAGAATCATTTCAGTATTCAAGTCTGGCACAACCAAAAAATCGTGTTCAAATTTTTGTCTTTTTATACTAAATTCAACCAAAATCTGGTTCTTTACCGGCTTGCTAGTCTTGCCAGTAGCACCAACAATTTTTACACCCGTCACTGACATAATTACTAGTCCAGGCTTATCACAAATGTGTTCGAAAAACGACTGGGAGATTGCACTTATCTGAGATCCAGTATCAAGAAGTACTTGCAATTTCACATTATAAATTTCAACTGGTATTACAGTTTGTTTAACCGTCGAATGGGTTTCATTGGTATGGTCTTCTCTAAGCAAATCTGGATCGACGATAACATCGTCCCAAGATATGCTTTTAACATTCACATCACTTATATCTGGCGGTTTCTTTGGTTCTGGGAGTTCAAAGTCATTAATTACTTGAACCCTTTGTAAAATAGACCCTGAGTCGTCAGGTGGCTCTTTCTTTCTTTGTTCAGTCTCAACATCTGGAGTTTGTTTTGAAACTTCGTCATCATTAGGTACAATAGTGCAGTTAGCTGTATCCCCATTATTTTCACTAGTACCGAAATATTCGTCATCTGAACTATCGCCAGAATCCGACCATTCTGGATCGCTTTCAGGTTCTAACATAAAAGCTTTCCTGAGACAGGCACTAAGTTCTCCCTCTGCATTTTCGTCAGGCTTTAATTTTAATTCAATATCCTGTTTTGGCAAAACGGCCTCATTATCAGCTTTACTCACATCCACTGTTACTTCATATTTAGTGTAATCCTCGTGGACTTCAATTACCTTCATGTAATTACCTGCCTCTTCGTCACGGTGCCTTTCGGTAGCAGCTTGTACTGTTGGCGGATCATTAACAGAAGTTACTTCCTCGTCAATGCTTAGGATTTCATCCTCCAATTCCTTCCAATCTTTAATCATTGTCCTATCGGCAGCACGCGTACTTTGCGCGGCGCCATCTACTCTCTCCTTTTTAAATTCGGGACACGTCACCTTATCGACGTCCCTACTATCTCCTTTTTCACTAATTAACCTCCTTGCTTCATACTCCTTCTTAAAATCCTCCAACTCACATTGCTTTAGGCCCTTGTACAGATCGTCGAACTGCACACGCCAATTACTTACTTCCGCTAATTCATTCTCGCCATTTATTTCATTGCTAACACTGCTAACCGCACCTCTCTGTGTATCCACTGTTTCATCTACTATTTCCTTCGCCACGGAATTACTACTCGTAACGTATTCACCAGTTCTTACGGCTATGTTCGTACCTAATGCTGCCGCATTGCTAGCGGCTTCTCTCTGAACAGCTGTTCTGCTAGGCTGGGCCGTTGCCCTCTGATGCTCCACTCGCCTGTTAACCTGTATTGCTCTGCGCGGCGAAGATGACTCATCCGCTCGCACCTGGCGCTTGGCCCGCAACTACACGTTGCGTCGTTCCACGCCTGTCTCTAACCTGTCTCATAACTTTACTGTTAGTCCGGTAACATTTCTTAAATCGGGGCCGGTATATACTGTCCGCTTCCGTTTGGCCCGCAACGTTCGCGGAAATCAGTTTCCCGTGTCGTTATTATTTTGCGCGGTGTACCCTCTACCGCAACCTAGATAACTTCCTCTTCCTCTGCCTCTACCTCTTTGTATCATATTGACGCGAAACCCATCGCCGTCATTTCTCTCGTCGTTATTACGATTATTTCTGGTACCAAAATTTTGATAATCGGCACGACTCTCGCACCAGTGGTCTTCGTCTTCGACCCTTTCGAGAAATGCTTGGAAGCTGCGATGATTGCTTCCCAAGTATCTCTTTGAATCTTCTGGAAGCTTTTTATATAGCTCCCAGATGATTTCTGAATCGGATCTTCTCCCTCTTAAATGCGTTAACTTCCGGTACCAATATTCGCAGAAATCTTTCAAAGTATTCCAGCCCCTGTTATAATGAAGTTTGGCCATGATAAACTCGCGCCACAAATGATCCTGTTTTTGTTCGGACCAATATTCTTCCGTAAACTTTTGCTTAAATTCTTCGAACGTCATTTTTTCGGTATTCAAATTAATTCCCCAGCGCTTAGCGTCACCTGCTAAGGCGCTAATTACTACGTTTATCTTGTCCTGACCAGACAAGTGATCAGGAAACATTCTCTCGCAATTTTTGATGAAATCTAACGGATGCCATCCGTTATGTTTCTTGGCGGGATCGAAGCGTTCCTCACCTTCTAACAGCTTCGTAAGTGGTGTGCCATTACAGACAACACCAGGTCTATCTTTAATTTTACTCTCAAGATCGAAAATTTTGCCTTGAATTTTCGAAGTATTTTGTTCACTTTTTGTACACATCCGGTAACTTTCTCACCTAAATCTCTTTCAGTGTCTGAAACTACCTTTTTCAACTGTGAGATTCAGTGTTGACATTCGTTTACGATCTCAGTTTTAAGACCGAAAACTTTTTCATCTACTTTTGTTTCAACTAGAGGCTCTACTTTCTCTTGGATGTTGAGAATTTCAACATCAAACCTACTGTTAATGTTGTCAATTTCCCCCTGCATAGTATCTATATTTTTATTAATTGTATCAATTTCAAACTTCATAGTGTTTACTACAGAGCTTAAACTCCCCACTTTTTGTTCTACCTGTTCTATTTGTTTACTAATTTTAATTCCTTGCTCTTCGACCTGTGCTTTAACCTGACCAACTTGTGTTTTAAGCTGCTTGTCAACGTGTGTTTTAAGCTGATTACTTTGTGTTTTAAGCTGCTCATCAACGTGTGTTTTAAGCTGTCTAACCGGATTACTGACTTGTTTCTGAAGCTGATCATTCTGCGTTTTGAGCTGCTCGGCAACGTGTGTTTTAAGCTGATTATTCTGTGTTTTGAGCTGCTCACTTTGTCCTGCAATTTGTTTGGTTAATAGTTCAAATAAACCGTTCATGCTTAAAATTTTCACACTGTTTTGTTCTACGGAATCGGTGTGTTCCGATCCAACCTCAAAATTTTCTTTCGATTCTTTCTTTATCTGTGGAGAATCAAACATGTCAGTGGATTCGTTTACGTACCCACTATCATCTACAAAGTCATCCTCTACTTCTTGTTTTATCCCTTGCTGTGTTCGAGGCAATCTCGACATTTCAATCTGTTCGTTAACATGTTCGTGATATTGTATATACGCCAATTGTCTTCCGCTAACTCCATCTGTTATCTGGCCGCGTAAACTCCTGCTATTGCCATGCGCTCCATTACGCTCGGCACATCTACTGTTTCTACGTTCTTGTCCATACTGAATGCAAATTACACCTCTCCACTGAACCTGACGTTCACTGCTATTTTCTTTACTGAATATTATTACAATTCGTGCCACTGAACATCCACTGTTCGGTATTCACATTAATTTGTGACCGACAACAACTGGATGTCCTGTCACCGGGAGCCACTTGTAACACTACGCACGGGCGCACGATACTTTTAAAGCCTGTACTATGGTAAGTTGACGGGCTTCACCTTATGAGAAAGGATTTTGGTATATATGTTGACCGCGTGTACCTGAATGGAGGCAAAATCAGACTTACACCCACTCAGTAACAACAATGATACATCAAGCAAGTCTGAAGTGCAACTACACGTCAGGACGGACAAGAAACAACACAGCAGATGCTACCAATTTGTTAATAATACGGTCGCCAGCCTAATTAGGCATTAACTGAGTTTCTTCCCTGTACAAGTTGATGTACGTTCATACAAAACAACACGCAATAATACTGCATAATATGGTAAATTTTAGAACCAGAAAATCTACTGAACTAATAATTTCACTTTTATAAATACACAACAAAACACTATAATGTTTACTACAAACTTCGTACTGTCTATTGATCTGATTGAAATCGGGCATAGGTTACCCTAGAAATAGCACTTTCTAAACACGCATACAATGTCAATTTTGAAAAAGGTAAAACACTGATAAATTTTGGATTTATATTGACTTTAACTTTGCTGGTCAAATCAGTTCAGTACACTTCAGAATACAAATGAATAGAAAAGAATAAGGGGGGGGAACCTGGAACTGCTATGATCACTGTATTGAAAATTTTGATTATTGAAATCATTAAGCACTCAAGATTTCCAATATACTACTCTTTTTGTCTTATTTCCTGCTCATTTAACTACCATTATTTTTGTCTCAAATTAATTAAACTTCATTACTAAACCAATTTCAACATTTACTTCCAACTTTGTCAGACATATATTAATTACCTATATATTCATTAACGACAAAGTTCTTTAAACATCATTCTCACATAGATAGGTCGGCAGGTAATTAGTATTAACATAAATTTTAAATCTTCATTTCGGGACACTCGGATTGCACAACATGTGGAGAGGACCCTGTCTAGGTTAGTTGTGAGGATAACTCACTGATAGGACAGTTCTGGTAAAATTTAAGTTGTTATTGAACAGTATGGAACAAAAGTTACACTGGTCCACACGAATACAGTACTACAAGTTTCAACCTGTTTGTATCGATGTGGCGGTTGGCGGGCGGCGAGATGGCGAGGCACAGAGCACACATAGAATCACAGCAATGGCTCTTGATGTATCGGCACTTTGCTTCTTTTTAGCGTCGCAATACTTTTCCGTTTAGTGCCAATGGAATATTGCCATGCTGTATAGGCGTCGGAAACGGCACATTCGAGGCTTAACGAAATCACGTTTTCCAAGAGAGCCTCCTCGATCCAGAACGTGTTTCTCAGACCGATGCCCAACTCCGACTACTACTGTTGAGCCCGTTATGCTGTGCAGCGCCCGTGTGCATTTTCCCGCGCTCGCCTGCCATCCACCTTTTACCGCTCCCCTACAGACAGGGTACTCACCCGAGATTTTGCATTCTACATATCCTAATACATTGCCTACGTATGGACCAGGCGCACAATTACAACTTTAACATCTTACAACAGTTTCAACATTTCTTACATTTCAATTTTGTTATAATATTGCTTGCAATTTGACATAAACATTAATATTCACATCGAAAATTGTTTACAGTTTCTTTAACGTAATGACATGAAAAGAAAAGAAATGAAATCAGAACATCGATTACACTAATTTATCGAAAATTAGAAGAAAAATTTATTATATGTACAATAGTATAGCGTTGGTGTTTTTACAAACTGAATTGATTGGGCATGTGGTTCGGCATAATGACTTATTAAAAATATCATCAAAGGAAACAAGCTAAGAAGAAAATCAAGGGGCATGTCGAGAACATCCATTGTTCAAAGGTTCGTCGCTGGAATGAACAGTAAAAACTAAAGTATAGTGAACAGATGGTAAATGAATTATCAATAAGGCATAGCTTTTAACGCATGATAATGATGATGGTGCATCGAGCTGTACTGTCGGGGAATTTGCTTATACGTAACAATATGAAAGTTCGAGTTCGAGTCTCGGTCGGGCACACAGTTTTAATCTGCCAGGAAGTATCATATCAGCGCACACTCCGCTGCAGAGTGAAAATCTCATTCTGGAAATATGAAAGGAAGTCATCCATGGTACCATGATACTTTACAGCTACTGCAGTACTGCGGGACGTCCGGCGGGTCAGCAGCAGGTAACAAGGGCGGGCGTGGCTCCCTTTGTGCGACCCGCGGCCCGCGGCAAGCCCTCCATCTGTGTTTTGACGCGCACCGCTATCGATCGCGTAATCCCGCGGTGGCGGTGTCTACTGTCACGCGGCCAACCTGCCTGCCGTGCATACACTCAGGTCGCTTTCTCTCTGCCTCCACCCATACACATTCGAATGACGGTTAACGAGCTGCGGAGCATATTGCTGCTGCTAAAATCACAAACCAATATCAGTACTGGCAGCAACACGATGTTAAACAAATCTGCAAGACAGCAAAATACACAAAATGAATGCAGAAAAATGGAGGTGTCATGACAAGGTCAGTGTGAGAAATTTTTCTGAAACGACTGCCAGTACTTGTAGAGCAAGTGCTAGAGTTCATACATATATAGGGTGAACGTTACCGCTGGATATATTTCGTAAACCACATCAAATACTGACGAATCGATTCCACAGACCGAACGTGAGGAGAGGGGCTAGTGTAATTGGTCAATACAAACCATAAAAAAATGCACAGAAGTATGTTTTTTAATACAAACCCACGTTTTTTTTAAATGGAAGCCCGTTAGTTTTATGGCTCTGAGCACTATGGGACTTAACATCTGTGGTCATCAGTCCCCTAGAACTTAGAACTACTTAAACCTAACTAACCTAAGGACATCACACAACACCCAGCCATCACGAGGCAGAGAAAATCCCTGACCCCGCCGGGAATCGAACCCGGGAACCCGGGCGTGGGACGGTAGTTTTATCTCCGGATGTAATTAACATATTACAATGCAACAAACGGCACTGATTACGTATTTGTTTATATGTCCAGATGTGCTAACAAAACTAAAAGGGTTCCATTTAAAAAAACGTAGGTTTGTGTTAAAAAAATACATCCGTGCATTTTTTTATGGTTAGTATTAACCAATTACACTAGCTCCTCTCCTCACGTTCGGTCTGTGGAATCGATTCGTCGGTATTTAATGTGGTATACGAAATATATCCAGCGGTAATGTTAGGTGACTCCCCATATATACACTCCTGGAAATGGAAAAAAGAACACATTGACACCGGTGTGTCAGACCCACCATACTTGCTCCGGACACTGCGAGAGGGCTGTACAAGCAATGATCACACGCACGGCACAGCGGACACACCAGGAACCGAGGTGTTGGCCGTCGAATGGCGCTAGCTGCGCAGCATTTGTGCACCGCCGCCGTCAGTGTCAGCCAGTTTGCCGTGGCATACGGAGCTCCATCGCAGTCTTTAACACTGGTAGCATGCCGCGACAGCGTGGACGTGAACCGAATGTGCAGTTGACGGACTTTGAGCGAGGGCGTATAGTGGGCATGCGGGAGGCCGGGTGGACGTACCGCCGAATTGCTCAACACGTGGGGCGTGAGGTCTGCACAGTACATCGATGTTGTCGCCAGTGGTCGGCGGAAGGTGCACGTGCCCGTCGACCTGGGACCGGACCGCAGCGACGCACGGATGCACGCCAAGACCGTAGGATGCTACGCAGTGCCGTAGGGGACCGCACCGCCACTTCCCAGCAAATTAGGGACACTGTTGCTCCTGGGGTATCGGCGAGGACCATTCGCAACCGTCTCCATGAAGCTGGGCCACGGTCCCGCACACCGTTAGGCCGTCTTCCGCTCACGCCCCAACATCGTGCAGCCCGCCTCCAGTGGCGTCGCGACAGACGTGAATGGAGGGACGAATGGAGACGTGTCGTCTTCAGCGATGAGAGTCGCTTCTGCCTTGGTGCCAATGATGGTCGTATGCGTGTTTGGCGCCGTGCGGGTGAGCGCCACAATCAGGACTGCATACGACCGAGGCACACAGGGCCAACACCCGGCATCATGGTGTGGGGAGCGATCTCCTACACTGGCCGTACACCACTGGTGATCGTCGAGGGGACACTGAATAGTGCACGGTACATCCAAACCGTCATCGAACCCATCGTTCTACCATTCCTAGACCGGCAAGGGAACTTGCTGTTCCAACAGGACAATGCACGTCCGCATGTATCCCGTGCCACCCAACGTGCTCTAGAAGGTGTGAGTCAACTACCCTGGCCAGCAAGATCTCCGGATCTGTCCCCCATTGAGCATGTTTGGGACTGGATGAAACGTCGTCTCACGCGGTCTGCACGTCCAGCACGAACGCTGGTCCAACTGAGGCGCCAGGTGGAAATGGCATGGCAAGCCGTTCCACAGGACTACATCCAGCATCTCTACGATCGTCTCCATGGGAGAATAGCAGCCTGCATTGCTGCGAAAGGTGGATATACACTGTACTAGTTGTAACGACAACTGTACCTGTAATAATTTTTTTCTTTATGAATTTAGATAAATTAATATAAGCAAGGTTTTAAAAATTTTTTTTCGGTTAGTATCGTTATGTTAAAGAGACTGTGAGCAACTTTTGAAATGAATATTATTATTTATGTTAGATTTCAAATAATGTGGTAATCAAAGGAAAGTGTATTTAATGTTAAAACTATTGTAAGATGTGAAAATTGTAATTTATACACTTGGTCCATACGTAGGTAATGCATTAGGATATGTGTAGTAGAAAACCTGTGGTGAATACCCTACCTGTAGGGGAGCGGGAAAAGGTGGAGGCAGGCGAGGCGGGAAAACGCACACTGGCGCGGTTCGGCACAACGGGCACAGTATTACAGTCGGAGGCGAGCAACAGTCGGAAGTACACGTACTGTACCGAGGAGGCTACCCAGGAAAAGTGGATTCCATCGAGCCTCGGATGAACCGATTCCGACGACTACTTGGCATGGCTATATTCTGTGGCACGAAATTGGAAAGATTACGACGCTAAGAAGATGGAAAGTGCCGATGTTGTGTGAGCCTTAGCCGTGCTTGTATGTGTGCCGTGCTGCCCGCTATCTCGCTGCCCGCCAACCGCCGCAACGACTTGCACAGGTCAAACATTTATTTCATCTTTAGAAGTGTATCTGTGGACCAGTGTCGAAAATGTTTCTGACTGTTCAATAATAACGTGACTTTTACCAGAATTCCATTAGCCATGACTTATCCTGATCACTGACCTAGACAGGATCCTTACCTCGTATTGTGCAACCCGAGTATCCTAAACTGAAAGTTTAATGTTAGTGTTAATGAAAATTATCAGCAGATTAATCTATGCCATAAAGGAGCCTAAAATTTCTATGTGTCATTGCAAATGTTGAGAAAGAACAAAAGTGTGACTAAATTGGAAGAGAGTTTTTGTTGGATTGAGTTAGCGATGTTATTTAATTAATTTGAGACAGAAATAATGACAGTTAAATTATTCAGAAGTAAGACAAAAGAGTAGTTATCCATAGATTGATAATTTTGAGTGTTAATTTGCCTTCAGTACTTAACAGTTTCAGTATAACGACTATAACAGTTTCAGCCCCCCCCCCCCCCCTTTCTCTTGTCCATTCTTGCAAACCTTGAAATGTGTTGATCAGATTTGACCAGTAAAGCTAAATTATATATTAATCCTAAGTGTATTAGTGTTTGTCCATCCTTAATAGTGACGTAGTGTGTGTACTTTCGAGATTGCTAATGCTAGGGCAATCTATGCCCGATTTCAGTCTGACCAAAATACAAAATGTAGTTCGTAGTAATCATTGCTGTGTGGTGTTGTGTATTTATAGATCGTTCAAATTAGTACTAAAAGAGAAAACTTTAGTTCAGTGGATTTTTCTGGTTCCAAACTTTGCCGTATAACGCAACTTTACTACGTGTAGTTATGCTTGTACATGCACCCACTTGTACAAGGAAAAACTCACTCATTGCCTAAGTAGGCTGGCGACCGAATTGTTAATTACAGGTAGCATCTACTGTGTGTACTTCTTGTCCATGCGAAAGAGTAATTATACTTTACATTTGCTTGATGCATCACTGTAGTTATTGACTGAGTATAAGTCCGATCTTGCTTCTATTAGGTACACGCTGTCAACTTATGTACTAAAATCCTTGTTTATAAGGTGAAGCCCGTGAACTTATTGCAGTACAGGCTTTATAGAGATAACGTACGTCCGAGCAGGGCGGAAGCGTTACAAGTGGCTTACCGGTGACAGGACATCCAGTTGTTGTCAGTTACAAATTAATGTAAAGATCGAACAGTGGATGTTCAGTGGCACGAATAGCAATAAAAGTCAGTAAAATAAACTACAGTGTGAGTCAAGTATAATAGTGTGGTATAGTTGGCATTTAGTATGGACAGAATCGTAGACGGGGTAGGTGCGCCGAGCGAAATGGAGAATGCGGCTGGCAGTAGCCGGAGTTTACGCGGCCAGGTAACAGATGGCGTTAGCGGAAGACAATTGGCGTACATACAATACCACGAACATGTCAATGAACAGATTGAAAGGTTGAGATCGCCTCGGACACAACAAGGGACAAAACAGGAAGCAGAGGGTGACTTTGTAGATGATAGTGGTTATGTGAATGAATCCACTGACATGTTTAATTCTCCACAGATAAAGAAAGAACCGAAAGAAACTTATGAAGTAGAACCGGAACACACGGATTCCGTAGAACAAAACAGTGTAAAAATTTTAAGCATGAACGACTTATTTGAACAATTAACTAAACAAATTGCAGGACAGAATGAGCAGCTTAAAACGCACGTTGACGAGCAGCTCAAAACACAGAATGAGCAACTTCAAAAACAAGTCGGCAATCAGGTTAATCAGCTCAAAACACACGTTGACGAGCAACTCAAAACACAGAATGAACAGCTTAAAACACACGTTGACGAGCAACTCAAAACACAGGTGGATCAAATTAAAGCACAGGTCGAAGGACAGGGAATTAAAATTAGTAAACAAATAGAACAGGTAGAACAAAAAGTGGGTAATTTAAGTTCTGTGGTAAATACTCTGAAATTTGAAATTGATACCATTAACAAAAATATGGATACTATGCAGGAGGAAATTGGTAACATTAATAGTAGATTTGATGTTGAAATTCTCAACATCCAAGAGAAAGTAGAACCTCTGGTTGAAACTAAGGTAGACGAAAAAGTTTTCGGTCTCAAAACTGAGATCGTAAACGAATGTCAACACGGGATATCACAATTGAAAAAGGTAGTTTTAGACACTGAAAGGGATTTAAGTAAAAAAGTAACCGGATGTGTTCAAAATTGTGAACAAAATACTACGAAAATTCAAGGCAGAATTTTCGATCTGGAGAGCAAAATTAAAGATAGGCCTGGTGTTGTCTGTAATGGCACACCAATTACGAAGCTATTAGAAGGCGAGGAACGCTTCGATCCAGCCAAGAAACACAACGGGTGGCATCCGTTAGATTTTATTAAAAATTGCGAGAGAGTATTTCCTGAGCACTTGTCTAATCAGGAAAAGATAAAGATAGTAATCAGCGCCTTAGCGGGTGATGCTAAGCGCTGGGGAATAAATTTAAATACCGAACGAATGACGTTCGAAGAATTTAGGCAAAGATTTACGGAAGAATATTGGTCTGAACAAAAGCAGGACCATTTATGGCGCGAGTTTATCATGGCCAAACAGCATGATAACCGGGGCAGAAATTCTTTGAAAGATTGCTGTGAGTATTGGTACCGAAAATTGACACACTTAAGAGGTAGAAGATCAGATTCAGAAATTATCTGGGAGCTATATAAAAAGCTTCCGGAGGATTCCAAGAGGTACGTAGGAAGCAATCATCGTAGCTTCCAAGCATTTCTAGAAAGGGTCGAAGATGAAGACCATTGGCGCGAAAGTCGTGCCAATTATCAAAATTTTGGTAACCGTAATAACCGACACAATGACGAACGAAACGACGGCGATGGATTTCGCGTCAATGTAATACAGAGAGGAAGAGGCAGAGGAAGAGGCAGAGGAAATAATCCAGGTCGCGGTAGAGGGTATACCGCGCAAAATAATAACGACGCGGGAAACTAATTTCCGCGAACGCTGCGGGCCAAACGGAAGCGGACAATACATACCGGCCCAGATTTAAGGAAAGATATCGGACCGACCGTAATGTAACGAGACAGGATAGGGACAGTCATGGAACGCCGCGACGTGTTGTGGCGAATCAAGCGTCAGGTGCGAGCCAGAATGAGTCATCTCTACCGCACAGAGCGCTACATGTTAACAGGCGAGTGGAGCATCAGAGGGCAACGGCCCAGCCTAGCAGAACATCTGTTCGGAAAGAAGCCGTTAGCAATACGGCAGCAGTAGGTACGAACGTAGCCGTAAGAGCTGAGGAAAATTTTACGAGTGGTAATTCCGTGGCAAGGGAAACAATAAATGAAACTGTGAATACACAGAGAGGTGCGGTTAGCAGTGTTTGCAATGAGATAAAAGGCGAGGATGAATTAGCAGAAGTAACTGATTGGCGTGTGCAGATCGATGATCTGTACAAGGGCCTAAAGCAATGTGAGTGGGAGGATTTTAAAAGGGAGTATGAGGCGGAGAGATTAGTTGGTGGAAAGAGAGATAGTAGGGACGTCCATAAAGTGACGTGGCCCAAATTTGAAGAGGGAAGAATAAATAGCGCCGCGCAAAGTACGCGTGCTGCCGATAGGAGGAAGGTTAATGATAGGAAGGATTTGGAGGATGAAATCCTCAGCATTGACGAAGAAATAACTCCTGCTAACAGTCCGCCAATAGTACGAGCTGCTACCGAGAGGCACCGTGGAGCAGGGGCAGATGATTACCTGAAAGTAATTAAAGTCCACGAGAATTACACCGAATATGAAGTCACAGTGGATGTGAATAAAGCTGAGGATGAGGCCGTTTTGCCAAAAGAGGAGATTGAATTGAAATCCAAGCCTGACGATAATACAGAGGAAGGACTTAGTGCCTGTCTCAGAAAAGCTTTTATGTTAGAACCTGAAAGCGATCCGGAATGGTCGGATTCCGACGATAGTTCGGATGATGAAAGATACACAAATACAGACGAAAATGAATGTACTAACTCTCCCTATTGTGCTAAAGTAGCGTACTTAAGTGAATCTGATGTAGAGGAAGAGAGTAGTGATGACTCTAGTGAAGATGAATTTTCAGGTGTAGAGGAAAATGAATATCCTTTTACTGAAAGAGGGTATGAGAAAATCAGTGAAAATAAAGGGGACGCAGTTAATTGCGATATTGTACCTAACGATGACGACGTATCAAAACAAAATCTAGACGTTGAAACAGAACAAAGAAAGAAAGAGCCACCGGACGACTCAGGGTTTATTTCGCGAAGAGTTCAGGTAGTTAATGACTTTGAACTCCCGGAACCCAAGAAACCACCAGATATATGTGAAGTGAATATTAAAAGCGTATCTTGGGATGATGTTATTGTCGACCCGGATTTGCTCAAGGAAGACCACGGTAATGAAAAACATTCGACGGTTAAACAAACTATAATACCAATTGAAATTTATAACGTGGAATTGCAAGTACTTCTTGATACTGGGTCTCAGATAAGTGCAATTTCTCAGTCATTTTTCGAACACATTTGTGATAAGCCTGGGCTAGTAATTATGTCAGTGACAGGTGTAAAAATTGTTGGTGCAACTGGTAAGGCTAGCAAGCCGGTAAAGAACCAGATTTTGGTTGAATTTAGTATAAAAGGACAAAATTTTGAACACGATTTTTTGGTTGTGCCAGACTTGAGTACTGAAATGATTTTGGGGATAGATTGGTTGGATAAAGAAAAGGTTATTATTGACTGTAGCCAGGGAGTGGTCAAAATAAATAGTACATTTAGGAATTTGGAATTAAATTTTGAGGAAAGTGGGAAAGTGTTTGATTCAGAAATCGATTCTTTGTTGTTGGAGATCGACCAAGGGAATGATGGATTGACAAACAAGTACGAGGTGTACCATGCCCAGAGATTATTAAATGAGAGTGACAAGCAGGGGCATGAATTTAAGGGAATGGTGGAAAATTTAGAGGGAATATCTCCCGAACAGAAAGCAGAATTGCTTGAAATTTTAGATAGTAACCGCCCCGTATTTTCGGACAAACCTGGCCTAGTTAAGAATTTTGAATACCAGATTGAGACCATAGAGCATAAACCTTTCTTCGTAAGACCGTTTTCGATACCCATATCAAAGAGGCAGGCTGTTCAAGTGGAAATAGATAAAATGATAGAGTGGGGGGGTAATCGAACGAAGTAGCAGCGAATATAATAGTCCCCTTATCATAGTGAACAAAAGGGATGGGGGAGTGAGAGTAGTTATCGACGCCAGGACTTTGAACAAAATTGTAAAGAAGGAAATAGACAGACCTGAAAATCTGGACGAAATGCTCCAAAAATTTTATAACGTGAAGTATTTAACCAGTCTGGATATGACAGCCGGATACTGGCAAATCCCATTAAGTAAAGAATCCCGTAAATATACCGCTTTTCTATTTGCCGGGAAATGCTATCAGTATAAAGTAGTGCCGTTTGGGCTTAGTACTTCTGTGGCAGTATTTATTAGGGCACTGGACTTTGTGTTAGGGAGAGAACTGAGTTCCCAGCTAACCATTTAAGTAGACGATTTACTGATTGCTACAGAAGCATGGCAAGAGCATTGCGAGTTATTGCGGAAAGTTTTTGTTGCTCTACAAGCAGGGGGCATGACACTTAAGTGGAAGAAATGTGAATTTGTGAAATCGGAAATAAAGTTTCTGGGGCACATTATTACTACAAACGGCATTGGCAAGGATCCGGAAAAGTTAAGTGCAATATCAGGATGTCCGGCTCCTAGAAATAGAAAACAGTTGAAAGCCTTTTTAGGTTTATGTGGGTTCTATAGAAAGTTCGTCGAGGGGCAAGTTTTTAATAGTCCTCATCTGAATAATTTACTTAAGAAAAATAGTGCTTTTGTGTGGACAGAAGGGTGCATGAGAGATTTTGAAAAATTGAAAAACGAACTTTTGAATGACAATATTTTGCATCACCCCATACTATCAGAACCTTTCCATATGAGTACTGACAGCAGTGCTTATGGAATTGGTATAGAAGTTTTCCAAGAAATCTGTGAAGGGAAAGAAATCGAACACAGGACTATCGCATTTGCAAGTAGAACTCTAACAAAATACGAGAGAAACTACACTATTTCGGAAAAGGAATCTTTAGCCATTATATGGGGGCTAAAGAAATTTAGAAATTATCTGTGGGGCCATAAGCTCATTATACATACTGACCACAAAGCTTTAACTTTTCTTAAAGATTGCCGTTTACTTAATGGTAGGCTAACTCGTTGGGCTTTGTACCTACAACAATTTGATTACGATATTTGTTATGTTAAAGGTACTGAGAATTATGTGGCAGATGCTTTATCTCGATTGCCTAATGGCATGAGTGAAGTGCCAAATGAAAATGGTGAAGAGGGTACTTTTCAGATAAGGTATATGAAAGAGGTTTCAGGAAAGAGGAAAATGGAGCAGATATGTAAAAATATGAGATACCATCAGAATGAGGATTCAACCTGGAAATCAGTGAAGGTAAAATTTGACAGTGTACAGTATCCTCAAATTAAGAAATATTACAAAATTTATAAGGGCATTTTATATAGGAAGAAAGATTTAGTTACTGAGGAATGGAGGGTATGTTGGCCAAACCAGTTCGACACTGATGTCATAGATTATTTTCATTTAGCATTGGGGCATAGTGGGCCAAAGAAATGTTTGGATAAATTGAATAGTGTAGTAGTGATTGTTGGTAGTGTCAGTAAGAAGGTAAAGGAACGGATTAAGTCATGTGATGTCTGTAAAAAGGCCAAAGTGCCGAACAAAACTAGTAGGGGGCCAATGCAAAGCACATTACCTGAAGACACCCTAGAATTATTATCGGTAGATTTATATGGTCCCCTCCCAAAGACTTCAGGAAATTGTGCATATATTTTAGTAATTTTGGAAGTATTTTCAAAGTTTGTGAAATTATACCCCTTGAAAAGAGCAACAGCGAAAGCTGTATTTAGTAGGATGGTCGAATACTTCAGAACCATCGGGAAACCCATGGCAGTACTATCTGACAATGGACCCCAGTTCATATCCAAAATTTGGAAAGAAGGAATGGAGAGAAATGGTGTGGAGGTTAAATATATCTCAGCTTATCATCCTGCTAGCAACCCGGTTGAAAGGTACATGCGAGAAATCGGTAGATTGTGTAGAACATACTGCAGTCACAATCATAGAGCCTGGGGCAGGTTTATATCGGATTTTGAGAATGTCATGAACACACTGCATCATGAAACTACAGGATTTCCACCGGAAGAAATTTTGTTAGGCAGAAGTAGTAAAAGTTTAATTGAAGAAAAACTAGAGTTTCCACCTTGCACAAGTTTGGGATTGGATCAAAAGAAAGAATTGGTGATAAAAAGGGCAAAGCAAAAGGCTGAATCTAGATCTAAAAGACACAATAAAAATTTAAAAGTTTCAAAATTTAAAATTGGAGATTATGTTCTTTTAAAAACCCACGAAAAGTCTAGTGAACTAAACCATGAAATTTCAAAATTTAAATATATTTATAATGGACCATATATAATACAGAATATTCCACACGACAATGCTTACTACCTGAATTACCCAAAATCCAAAAGACCTTTAGGTGTAAGAAATATTGTGGACCTGAAACTGTATGTTCCTAGGAACGAATAAATGTGCTGTATCTTATGCTGAACCCAAGTTATTCTAAATGTATCTAATCTTTGTAAATGTCTGTATACCCTTGAAAGTGTGCTAATGTAGTTATGTGAGTTTCAGATTACCAATTGTACTGTAACTGTAAAAATATATGGAGAAAAGGACTGAAAAGAAAGGATAAATGCTATCAGCCAGATAAAAGATGGGACTGTAAAAAAAAAATGAAAATGGGCAGTGTATGAACCATAATATGAAGGACTGCCAAATACCAATGAGGGCAGATATATAGGAGAGGGAAAATTGTAAATGTGATCCAGGAGACGTGACAATATGAAGTAAAAAGGACTGCCCAAATCCGCACAATAGGCAGCAAATATGTATAGTTAATTTTCTGAATATATGTGTGTGTGTTTTGGTTAGTGAGTAAGGAAATGGACTGCTATTCAAAGCAAGCAGCGTCAAATTATCTTATAGTGTATACAAAATATGCAATTGTTTTTGTAGTTAAATGTTTGTATTCCAGAATTTTAAATTATTTCTTTGAGAAATTTAGAAAAAATGATTAAATTGCTATTTTAGTGATGTTATGATGGGAAGTTGGACTGTGCAAAAGGCACTTGAATAAATGACAAGTAATTATTCTTGATATGCTAAAAAAGTGTAAACCTATATACAGTGAGTAAAAGGAAATATGTAGTGTAAATCTTTTTGGACAATTAAGTAAAGATTCGGAACCACTGTATAATTGTAAGATTTAGTGTTCCCATAAAATTTGGACTTAAGAAAATTTTCTGGAAACAGGGGCATGTGTAACAACAACTGTACCTATAATAATTTTTTTCTTTATGAATTTAGATAAATTAATATAAGCAAGGTTTTAAAAATTTTTTTTCGGTTAGTATCGTTATGTTAAAGAGACTGTGAGCAACTTTTGAAATGAATATTATTATTTATGTTAGATTTCAAATAATGTGGTAATCAAAGGAAAGTGTATTTAATGTTAAAACTATTGTAAGATGTGAAAATTGTAATTTATACACTTGGTCCATACGTAGGTAATGCATTAGGATATGTGTAGTAGAAAACCTGTGGTGAATACCCTACCTGTAGGGGAGCGGGAAAAGGTGGAGGCAGGCGAGGCGGGAAAACGCACACTGGCGCGGTTCGGCACAACGGGCACAGTATTACAGTCGGAGGCGAGCAACAGTCGGAAGTACACGTACTGTACCGAGGAGGCTACCCAGGAAAAGTGGATTCCATCGAGCCTCGGATGAACCGATTCCGACGACTACTTGGCATGGCTATATTCTGAGGCACGAAATTGGAAAGATTACGACGCTAAGAAGATGGAAAGTGCCGATGTTGTGTGAGCCTTAGCCGTGCTTGTATGTGTGCCGTGCTGCCCGCTATCTCGCTGCCCGCCAACCGCCGCAACGACTTGCACAGGTCAAACATTTATTTCATCTTTAGAAGTGTATCTGTGGACCAGTGTCGAAAATGTTTCTGACTGTTCAATAATAACGTGACTTTTACCAGAATTGCATTAGCCATGACTTATTCTGATCACTGACCTAGACAGGATCCTTACCTCGTATTGTGCAACCCGAGTATCCTAAACTAAAAGTTTAATGTTAGTGTTAATGAAAATTATCAGCAGATTAATCTATGCCATAAAGGAGCCTAAAATTTCTATGTGTCATTGCAAATGTTGAGAAAGAACAAAAGTGTGACTAAATTGGAAGAGAGTTTTTGTTGGATTGAGTTAGCGATGTTATTTAATTAATTTGAGACAGAAATAATGACAGTTAAATTATTCAGAAGTAAGACAAAAGAGTAGTTATCCATAGATTGATAATTTTGAGTGTTAATTTGCCTTCAGTACTTAACAGTTTCAGTATAACGACTATAACAGTTTCAGCCCCCCCCCCCCCTCTTCTCTTGTCCATTCTTGCAAACCTTGAAATGTGTTGATCAGATTTGACCAGTAAAGCTAAATTATATATTAATCCTAAGTGTATTAGTGTTTGTCCATCCTTAATAGTGACGTAGTGTGTGTACTTTCGAGATTGCTAATGCTAGGGCAATCTATGCCCGATTTCAGTCTGACCAAAATACAAAATGTAGTTCGTAGTAATCATTGCTGTGTGGTGTTGTGTATTTATAGATCGTTCAAATTAGTACTAAAAGAGAAAACTTTAGTTCAGTGGATTTTTCTGGTTCCAAACTTTGCCGTATAACGCAACTTTACTACGTGTAGTTATGCTTGTACATGCACCCACTTGTACAAGGAAAAACTCACTCATTGCCTAAGTAGGCTGGCGACCGAATTGTTAATTACAGGTAGCATCTACTGTGTGTACTTCTTGTCCATGCGAAAGAGTAATTATACTTTACATTTGCTTGATGCATCACTGTAGTTATTGACTGAGTATAAGTCCGATCTTGCTTCTATTAGGTACACGCTGTCAACTTATGTACTAAAATCCTTGTTTATAAGGTGAAGCCCGTGAACTTATTGCAGTACAGGCTTTATAGAGATAACGTACGTCCGAGCAGGGCGGAAGCGTTACATAGTGCCGACATTGTGCATGCCCTGTTGCCTGTATCTATGTGCCTGTGGTTCTGTCAGTGTGATCATGTGATGTATCTGACCCCAGGAATGTGTCAATAAAGTTTCCCCTTCCTGAGACAATGAATTCACGGTGTTCTTATTTCAATTTCCAGGAGTGTGTATATATATATATATATATATATATATATATATATATATATATATATATATAATTCGAAAAGACACAATTAAATAAATTTATTTGGTGAATAAGTTATTAAACAACCAGCGATAAAATTTAAGTAACGATATTCTATGAGTTCTCCTGCAGGAAAAGAGAGAGAGAGAGAGGGACGAATCAAATGGCTCTGAGCACTATGGGACTCAACACCTATGGTCATCAGTCCCCTAGAACTTAGAACTACTTAAACCTAACTAACCTAAGGACACCACACAACACCCAGTCACCACGAGGCAGAGAAAATCCCTGACCCCGCCGGGAATCGAACCCGGGAACCCGGGCGTGGGAAGCGAGAACGCTACCGCACGACCACGAGCTGCGGACAGGGACGAATCTTCGATGATGATATTCAGTAGGTAATAAAGTATTTTTGAATTGTGTTAGTTGTTATATTAATCCTCCACACATATAATCATTCATTTTCACAAAGATAGCATTGACCATTTCATAAGACCTATTTCATGAATGGCTCCGTGAGAGCAAAGGGTACCTCTACAGTGAGAAGCTTAGCGGCAGGGATTAGACAGACAATGGTAGCTCCCGTATCTACAGAAATCCTTCAGAACTCACTTGCAAAATTCCGTTACATTTTCAAAGAAATATCCATTTAGGGTATCAACCGAAAATTGTTCAAAAATGGTTCAAATAGCTTTAAGCACCATGGGACTTAACATCTGAGGTCATCAGTCCCCTAGACTTAGAACTACTTAAACCTAACTATCTTAAGGACATCACACACATCCATGCGCGAGGCAGGATTCGAACCTGTGACCATAGCAGCCGCGTGGTTCCAGGCTGAAGTTCCTAGAACTGCTCGGTCACAGAGGCCAGCCCAGAGAATTGTGCTATCCACTATACACGATGCTGATATTTTGCTGGGATTAAAACTGAATAGCGTTCACTAAGTAACAGTTTTTAACCCCAATGCAAAAAGACTGGTGTCACAAGTTTAACCTATGTATCTGTGTATCTGCCTGTAGCATCGTACCTCCCAAACGGAAGATCCGATTATAATGAAGTTTACTTTTACTTATTTATTTATTTTATTTGAAACCAGTTTTAATCAGGATGGTTCTTTGCTATGCTCCACAAAAGTGTGTTCAGCCGTTTGAATTTCGTCAGCTAAAATAAATAAAAATGTTTTCATTTTAAATTAATCTACTCTGGGTTCTTGGTTAAACATTGTAAATAATTATTAACGAAACAAACACCTTATTTTGCCTTGTTTCATAATTTTATTATTAATGTTACTGCACAACCTAGGTTTCCGGTTATAGGCCCATAATGAACTTAAAAACCGAAACCAAGGTTGTGCAGTAACATTAATAATAAAACCGTGAAAGAAGGCAAAAACTAGAGTTTGTTTAGTTAAAAATGTTTTCTGCCAGCGAGCTCTCTTGACAGACGCTACATAATACACAAGAGCTACAACAAGTTACGTGGTACCAGATTCTAGAGCTCAACAGTTAAACTCTATGATGCGAGAGATGGCTACCAGATCTGCAGTGAAAACACTCCAGCTATCCAGCAATCAACGTTGTTCAGAATGATCCCCAAGAGTAAAAGCGTAGCCAACTCAACCAGCAACCAGCGAACCGCCGGTACAGACCACTTCAGAACCGAGAAACGCGGCAAGAATGGAAAGAAAGTGGTGGCGGCGGGTTTCTGGAGGGACTGAGTTTCTTCAGGCACTGTTCCAAAGGCATAGGCGAGGCACACACCACGGGGGTATACATATATGGGCCCGGGAAAGAGGGGAGGAAGGAAAAATTCAAGCCCAGAGAGAAGAGACCAGATGCAAACCACAATCGGACACCCTGGCCGGGGTCGCCATTCTGGATGATGGAGGACCGAGTTAGGGAAGAGGAGATTGTAATTTCGATGCCCGGGAGGGCTACAAACATGTGCAGCATAAGCGAGCAGTAGTCATTGGCGCCAGATCCGCAATGGAGGAACAGCAGCCTCCACAAGTATGCTGTTTACAAGGCTTATGTGGAAAGCTCCAGTTGTGAGTCCGATCCTGCAGTGGAGTACAGGGTCAAGCAACCGCAACACAGAAGGCGATGCTGGACAGTAAGCCAGGCTCCCATAATCGAGACAGGACTGAATCTGTGCCTGATACAGTTGTAGAAGGGTAGACCGATCGGCACCCCAGCTGGTGTGACTCAAGCAGCAAAGAGCGTTAAGATTCTGCCAGCACATTTACTTAAGCTGCCGAACATAAGGGAGCCAAGTCTACTTGGTATCAAAAAGCAATCCCAAAAACCATTGTGTCTCCACCACAGGTTCGTCGCCAAGATAAAGCTGTGGCTCAGGGTGAACAGTGTGACTCTAGTGGAAACGAATGAAGCAAGTCTTCGTGGATGAAAACTGGAAGCCATGCGATACGGCCCAAAACTGCACCTGGCAGATACCGCCCTGCAACTGCTGTTCAGCATCCTTGCGGGACCCCATTCTCCTGGACTTGCTCGGGGAAGGAACGAAGTGTTAGAAAAGTTTGAATAAAAATTGGGAGCTGGCCGCTAAGGCCCCAGACATCAAGCATGGTGAGGATTTGATATCATCATGTTGCATCGTATGCTTTCCGCATGTCAAAAGAGATGGCAACCAGATGCTGATGGCCAGTAAATGCTGTATGGATGGCAGCTTCCGGGCCGATCAGATTATCTGTGACAGTGTGGCCCTTACAGAACCCACCCTGGGACAGAGCCACAATGCCACGAGACTCAAGAAGCCAACTCAACCTCCAGCTCACCATGCGTTTGAGCAACTTGCACGGAATATTGGTGAAGCTAAAGGAGTGTTAGCTGTCCCCCTCCTTTGGGTTCTTGCCAGGTTTCGACATGGGGATGACGATGCTTCCCCTCACCTCCCTTCCCCCACCCATTATGACGGGAACTCACATTCAACATAGATGCGGATGGAAAGGTCTAGGAGGCATTGCTGGCAGGTCTCTGAGAAGTGTTTGTGCATCTGATGGTGGATGTGATTTGGCCTGGGAGCCATTACAGGGCAAGTGGATAGGGCACTCTGGAATTCCCACTCACTGAATGGAGCATTGTATGATTTGGGGTTCGTAGCACCGGAAACTAAGTTTCCTGGAGATCAATGCAGAAGAAAGGGTGAAGGCTGAGAAGTTGTCAGAGCTCAGCAAGGTCGTGCAAAAATCCACTGCAGTTCCTTGGAGGATGACACTGTACACGGCCGAGAAAGGCGTGAAGGGACCAATGAGGCAGATCACGCTGCTGGGTCATCGACCGCCATCCTGAATCGAAGACCATTGCGTCTGAGGAAGAGCGGAGATTGAGGTCGTCGAGGGACGCCAAAATCGGCAAATACTCCTCAGACGCAAAGCTGGTAGTAAAAGGTGGCAAAGAGGCAGCTTTTACCTCTTATATCGTACCCAGATTCTTCATCTTCTTCTTCTTCTTCTTCTTCCTCTTCTCCTCCTGCTGCTCCAACATGGGGCAACATGGGAGGGAGTCTCAGAAGGAGGGCCAACGACAGACGAAGAGCAGGAAGGTCTGTGATCGGCCGCTCTCGGCACCTTGAGCCACTGACTGATGTCAGCTGTCATGCTGGAGGATGTCTTACACTGTAGACGTGCAATGGACCCTTTTCGCGTGAAAGAAGCAAGAGGAGACTGTTGTACCTCCGGTGGGGTGGTGGGGTCCGATATCACCGTCAGTTTGGGGGGTTGGTCTCCCAAAGGAGGTACCTTGGGAGCACCAGAAGAATCAGTGTCTTACATCACAGACACGGGGGAAAAGCCACGACAGCCCTGAGGGCGTACTGGAGGCTTAAGAAGTGCAGGGACAGCCGTGGCCACTGGGAGCAACGAAGTCACAGCAAACGATGTAGTCATCTGCACAGGATGAAGCCATTCATATTTCCCTTCGCATCCTGATAGGTGAGCCTGTCAAGGGTTTTTATTTCCATGATTCGTCGCTCCTTATGGAGAAAAGGGCAATCAGACGAGCAGGGGAGTGGTGTTCCCTAAGATGACACAAATGGGAGGAGCCACACACAGAGTGACCGGGTGCAGAGGACGATCGCAATCCCTGCATGTGGTGCTGGAAGTGCAACGAGATTATAAGTGATCAAACTTCCAACACTTGAGGTACCGGTTGGAGGGAGGAACATATGGTTTCACATCACAATGGTAAAACATCATCTTGATCTTTTCATGGATTGAGTCACCCTGAAAGGCCAAAATGAAGGCACCAGTGGCAACCCTATTGTCTTTGAGTCCCTATGCACGTGGTGGACGAAGTAGACACCCCTCGCTCTAAGTTGGCTAGTAGCTCGTCATCCGACTGCCAAAGGAGGTCGCCATGGAAAATACGACTCTGGACCATGTTAAGGCTTTTATGGGGAGTAAACGAGACGGGGACATCACCCACTTGTCACATGAGAGCAAGGCCCATGACTCGGCTGGGGAAGTCGCCTGGATTAAAATCGCCCTGCTGCGCATTTTAGACAATGCCGCCACTTCCTCAAACATATCTTCGAGGTGGTCTTTGAAACACTGGAGCTTCGTTGCCTGAAAGGTCTCTCCATCAGTCCTGCAGCAAAGTTGGTACTGAGGCGAATACGGCTCACGAGACCGAGTCGCCCTATGGTCCTCCCAAGGCGTGGCCAGGGAGAGGAACGATCGGGAATCATAGGTCGCAGCATCACATTCATTTCGTACACGCTTAGAGACTGCTGCGGCTGAGCAGTCAGCAGCTTGATTTCATTTAACCCGTTCTTTAAGGGTCATCTGCCCTGATGCCACCCACTATGATCAGGGGCTCTCCGTTCTGGCGCCACTCAGCCTCAGCAAGGGCGACCTGACAGGACAGTCGTTGCTGGGGATACTGGTGAACCAGAAGGATTGGCACCTACTCCTTGGGATACGTGGGGAGGTCTCAGCTCTGGTATCAGCAGCGCTGTCCCTGTGTTGTCAGGGAGCTACCACCAAGAGGGTACATGACAACGACACCTCGACGGACTTGCTACCGTGCTGGATTTCGGGTGCCGAAATGGTCCAGAATTGTCGTGGGCGCGAGGGATGGTATGGCGCAGGAGACGAGAAGTAGGCATCCCATAAGACGTTGGGTGCAAAGCCCACTACAAGACAAGATGTAGCATGAAAGATCTTGGTGCTTGATGGACAAACAAAAAGCACCACGTTATGCGTCCTTCCCCAAATGGCACGCACTAGCAACAGAAATGAGGAAAGGATGGAGGTCAAACCAGAGAGGGGAAAAACACATGAAGGCGGAAACTTTTTTAACCCCCAAACGCGGAGAGGGCCTAGAGCTAAAAAATATCTAAATAAAAGTCTGGGAGAACATATGTTTATCTCTTACGGTTGATCAACAATGATGATTTCCGTCTTTTCAAGTCGCCCGTTTCAGCAGAAAAAGGGGGAATGTGACTCAACTGCTGAAGATAAACAATGCTTCTGCAGCATTTTATGTATTTCTTTTGGAAGTCTACGTTTCAGTACTAAATCAAATGATTTTTCCCTAACAGTTTAGGCAGCGTGCTCCAAGAGAGCGCAATGGCAGCCAACATTCTTCCGGCTTGATTTAGAATTTTCACCACTGCTTGTTGCTTATGTTAGCAAAATTAGCTAAATATATAGTAAAACATAGTCAATGAATATGTGTGTCAGTTAAAAGAAGAAACACATAAATCGCATGATGGTAAAATTCTATGACAGTGTTAAATGCATTTTAATTACTAATATCAGCTACAGGTGAGAACCGCAAATTACTGTAAATGTAAAAAAATTAATTTTAAATAATAGTTAAGTACGAGACTTAGCACAAAATTAAAGTGCTGAAATAATGCTTCTCAGTCTATGTAAATCTCCTAAAGCAGATCTATCATGAAGATTATTAAACAGGCTGAAACTCAAAACCACACGTGGGATTATGTATTGCCAAAACCTTCCAATTGTAATACTATTTAGGGAAATACATCAGTTGTCAGTTTACGCAGATTTCGGTGAACCAAGATCTCGTGTCGCAGGTTCGCTTTTCGTCCCGGAAAGTATTTGAGTGAATCTGGAGATAGAATATCGATCGTACCGTATCTGCTAGTAAAATTTAAAGTTTAAAAAGCATGAAATATAATCTAAAGTAAAAATTTACAAATACCCTGACAGAAAAAAACCTTAAAAAGTATTAAATTAACATGTATTACCCCTTTAAATTTAATATAAGTAATAATATTTTGATCGAAGCGTCTACGTGTCGGTAGACTGCTGAGTTAATGAAATAAAAACAGAATATCTCTAAAAATGAGATAGTACGATATTTTAAATGCAAGTAAGCTACCAAGGGAACATAGGTAAATATAAAAACCCTGCTACCTAAACGTTGAGTCTATGTTTTAATTAATTTACTCCGAAAAATTCTCAATATAGCACAGCCGTCAACGACGACTGATTACACTCACGTGACTCCCCGTTTGGGTCGCCGCACTTGGTCATGCCCTGAGCGCCGCGTACTGCGCATAGCGCTACTCGCGCTCGCGGTTTAATGAAGCATGAGTTTGTGCGCTATCATCAGACCACACTATGACATGGGCCTAGTAACTGGTAAATTAAATTAATGCACGAAACTAAGTTCGTACGTAATTATGTGGAAATCTTACATAAAATAAATAGGTAACTCTTTTCTTTAACAATTTTAAGCTAACTGAACACTGATTGGATTTCATATTTTGTATAATAAGTAGCTATAACTTCACTAGCTATTTTGATGGTGCGGGATGCGCAGAAATGGAGGATATGACATCAAACAGAAGAGGCTGATGATCAGCATTAATGAAATTATGCCGTTCGAGAAAGGGTAGATGCCGGAAACTTTTTTTTTATGTACCTAGCGGCCTCCCAACGCCACGACGCTTGGATCAAAATATTACTGCTTACATTAAACTTAAAGAGGCAGTACATACATTTTTTTACGTGGTACAGTTTTTTGTGTCGAAACTTTTCGAAATTTTTAATTTTGCCCTTAGATACTGTAGGTTTTATGAAGTAGCCAAAAAGTAACTTCTCCATCGTGTAATCAGTGTCCACTATAATGAACATCGTCATGTTCCACTGTCGCATCTAATTCCTCACTCTTCTCTTTCCCTCTCTCTCGTTTTAACCTTATAGTGCTTTCCTTAATATCACAAGTATAAATTTTGTAACTTTTAAAACTGAAGTTATTGTTAATCAGTAAAACCTGATGATCAAAACTAGCGCACATTTCCTCCTATTGCAGTTCCAAATTTTCTTTCATTAGGTACACGTAACTATTCGTTTCACATTACACTTGCGCTAGCAAACAAGGCCTCTTTACGGCGTTGTGATTGTGGCATGGTTCTTCATCTGTACCTATATTCTCAACGTTTTGTAGGTCGTCTTATTCAAAACGAAATGACGAACGAGTGCAAAGTGGCAACACCATGCACGCAGTATCCCAAACCATTAGTATCAAAGTTACACAGTCCTTATATCATCCTAAATCAGGTGGTCTAAAATCAGGAACCACCGACTGTGTGTAAATATCTAGATTTTTACTGACATAAATAACTTACATTGCACTGTAACAACTGAAGCTCATTGAAACTTGGGAAAATGGTGACCCTAAGCTTCAAAGCACGCATCACAACGACACATAAAATTGTTTCTTTTTGTCAAGTTAGCTACACCCTGTACACAAGAACTTTTTAACTGAATTGTAATTTGGGCTACCCGATCACTATGCAGGAGTCCAGACAAATTATAACCGTGTGCTGAACAGTGAGTCGAAGCGAAAACAAGTCTTGGACATGAGAGTCGCTCGCCAGGCGCCGCAGGACCCAGGTCGATGCTGTGAGAACGTGTGCCAGTAATGGAGATGTACCTGTAGTTGAGCTCTGGCAATATGACCAAACATATAGTACTACAGAGCTAATTACGTCCGAACATTCTACGACATCAGCTCTGAGTAACTACCGGCTGACCACTGACGTAACTTTTATCATTTACTACGAATAAATGCCATCCGAACTGGCATCCCTCATGACTTAAAATTGCCAGTGAATAGGCAAGAAAGTAGATTTAATTTCTTACGTGTTTAACGGTTTCAAGTCGATCGCCTGCAAAATGTAATATTTCTGGAAATGATGTCCGATTCTTCCTGTCAAAGATCCATGACTGAAACGAAAGAAGAAAATGATTCAAGACTGCCACTGATAAAATAATAAACTTTACTATAACAGTTACCACACCATATTTGCTATTCGAGAATATGCAGTGTCTTTTGAGATGGCTAGTCAAGAACTGTAACTATCCTTGGCGGAATATACAGGGTGTTACAAAAAAGTACGGCCAAAATTCCAGGGAACATTCCTCACACACAAATAAAGAAAAGATGTTATATGGACATGTGTCCGGAAACGCTTAATTTCCATGTTAGAGCTCATTTTAGTTTCGTCAGTATGTACTGTACTTCCTCGATTCACCGCCAGTTGGTCCAATTGAAGGAAGGTAATGTTGACTTCGGTGCTTGTGTTGACATGCGACCCATTGCTCTACGGTACTAGCATCAAGCACATTAGTACGTAGCATCAACAGTTTACTGTTCATCACGAACGTGGTTTTGCAGTCAGTGCAATGTTTACAAACGCGGAGTTGGCAGATGCCCATTTGATGTATGGATTAGCACGAGGCAATGGCCGTGGCGCGGTATGTTTGTATCGAGACAGATTTCCAGAACGGAGGTGTCCCGACAGGAAGACGTTCGAAGCAATTGATCGGCGTCTTAGAGAGCACGGAACATTCTAACCTATGACTCGCGACTGGGGAAGACCTAGAACGACGAGGACACCTGTAATGGACGAGGCATTTCTTCGTGCAGTTGACGATAACCCTAATGTCAGCGTCAGAGAAGTTGCTGCTGTACAAGGTAACGTTGACCACGTCACTGTATGGAGAGTGCTACGGGAGAACCAGTTGTTTCCGTACCATGTGCAGCGTGTGCAGGTACTATCAGCAGCTGATTGGCCTCCACGGGTACACTTCTGCGAATGGTTCATCCAACAATGTGTCAATCCTCATTTCAGTACAAATGTTCTCTTTATGGATGAGGCTTCATTACAACGTGATCAAATTGTAAATTTTCACAATCAACATATGTGGACTGACGAGAATCCGCACGCAATTGTGCAATCACGTCATCAACACATATTTTCTGTGAACGTTTGGGCAGGCATTGTTGGTGATGTCTTGATTGGGCCCCATTTTCTTCCACCTACGCCCCATGGAGCACGTTATCATGATTTCATACGGGATACTCTACCTGTGCTGCTAGAACATGTGCCTTTACAAGTTCGACACAACATGTGGTTCATGCACGATGGAGCTCCTCCACATTTCAGTCGAAGTATTCGTACGCTTCTCAACAACAGATTCGGTGACCGGTGGATTGGTAGAGGCGGACCAATTCCATGGCCTCCACGCTCTCCTGACCTCAACCCTCTTGTCTTTCATTTATGGGGGCATTTGAAAGCTCTTGTCTACGCAACACCGGTACCAAATGTAGAGACTCTTCGTGTTCGTATCGTGGACGACTGTGATACAATACGTCATTCTCCAGGGCTGCATCAGCGCATCAGGGATTCCATGCGACGGAGGGTGGATGCATGCATCCTCGCTAACGGAGGACATTTTGAACATTTCCTGTAACAAAGTGTTTGAAATCACGCTGGTACGTTCTGTTGCTGTGTGTTTCCATTCCATGATTAATGTGATTTGAAGAGAAGTAATAAAATGAGCTCTAACATGGAAAGTAAGCGTTTCCGGACACATGTCCACATAACATATTTTCTTTCTTTGTGTGTGAGGAATGTTTCCTGAAAGTTTGGTCGTACGTTTTTGTAACACCCTGTATAACCAATTTGCTAAAGAAGCACGAATAGTCTACCATATACATCCCATTCAATTTTTCAATGGTGAACGTGTGGTACCCATTAACCTCCAAAAAAATTGCCCATCTTATATTAATGTGAAAGTATTTCGTGTATTTGTATCTTAAGGCGAACAGATTAAGACCTGTTCCATGTGCATCCAAATTGGCGCTCTGCGAACGCATTGCTCCCGCACAGACAGGCCCGTTCAATTACCAATTGAGGGGAAATAAAAATGTTCTCCCGGATACCGTAACGAAACCACCAGGTGGCCTTAACACTGTTCGATTAATAAACTGGGTTGACAACACCGAAAATCCACATCAGGTGGAGCACTTGGCCAGAAAACCATACGTTCATACATTCGTAAAAGTCTTCGACACATTTACAGGAGGTGTAAGACGAGGACCGTACAGTATATCAGCTGCAACTGATCATAGTCAAGCCAACCCACAGCAGCAACACCTCCGAAAAGGGACTGAACTTTACCACTTGAGGGAGACAGAACCTCGTTATTCATAACAGAAAATGATAACACAATACACCTAGTGAATAATCAATGTAAAGGGACATCATATTTACATAAAACCATTTCCGCAAACAATGTGCCGTAAACCACACATGTGTCCCAGCACGCTTCAAGCCATCGCCAAACCCTCGCCACAAGGACCAGTTTCTTCTTTTTACTGGCATTTATTCCGTATTTTCACCGGGTTGGCTTGTTAATTATATTGTTTGGCACTGTTAGGAGTAGAGGGGGTTCGGATGATCTTTCTCCCGACACCATTTTCATCCCCCACCACACAACCGCACCACTCATCCCAGCATGGATTTTGGGTATCACATCTACATGCATCTAGCCTCATTCCATGTGGAAGTATTAACCCGGTAGGACGTGAAAAACCACCTAAAAAGCAGATACAAGTTGGCTGGTACACTGGACCTCGTTACTCCGCCTTGTGGATTCCGGCTCTCCTTTCCGATTTCCGAAAGCGGCAAGTTAAAACCTGCGGATATCTAAGCACATGTTCCAAACGAGCGTCAATCAGAAACGAAGCCCTCTACTGGAAACACAGGGAAGAAAGCAAATTGCACCAAAACGGAGGAAAATGAACGAATTAAACCGTTGACTTACGTACTTTGCATACACTCTAACGAAAAAAAAGATGCACCGCGAAGGAATTATCCCAATGGGAAGGAAATCTATACTAGTGATGTACATCTACAGCAAACAAATCATTCCAGTATCAGAAAAAATGTCAGACTTATTCAAGAGAAATAGCATCAAAAATTGACTATGTCAAAAACGAGCTGGTCCTCCTTTCGCCGTTAAGTGAGAACTGGTTGGCAGAGTTGTTGGAGGTTCTCCTGAGTGATATCACGCCAAATTCTGTCCAATTAGCGCATCAGAGCGTCAAAAATCTTTAGCTGTTTCGAGGGTCCTGCCCATAATACTCGAAACGTTCTCAATTGGGGACAGATCGTACGGTCCTGATGGCCACGGTAGAATTTGGCAAACAAGAAGACAAGCAGTAGAAACTCTGGCCGCGTGCGGGTGGGCATTATTTCACTGAAATGTAAGTCCATCATGGCTTGCCATGAAGGACAAGATAACGGGGCCTAGAAAATTCTCGACGTACCGCTGTGCTGTAAGTGTGCTGCTGATGTCATCCAAAGATGTCCTACTATGAAATGAGATGGCTCACCAGAAAACCTGAGTGTCACCCTAAATACGGCCCGAACAACCAGGAGAGGTGGTCTGGGACGACATTTCATTTCACAGCAGGACCCCTTTGGTTGGCATCCGCCACACCATAACAGCACAACGGTACGCCGACAATATTCTACGCCCCGTTTTGTTGCCCTTTCTGAGCCCATTCTGAGCTTACATTTCAGAAAGACAGTGCCCGTCCGCACACAGCGAGAGTTTCTACAGCTGCTCTTCGTGATTGCCAATTGCTTCCTACGTCAGCAGGATTATCGGATATGTTCCCAATTGAGAAAGTTTGGAGCATTAAGGGTGGGGTCCCCAAGTCAACTAGAGATTTTGACTATTTAAGCTCCAGCTTGATAGAACCTCACTGCAATATTCGTCAGGAGGAAATCCAACAACCCTGTCAATCAATGTCATGCCGAACAAGTGCTTGTGTAAGGGACAGAGGTGAACCAACTGGCTCAGTTTGTGACCTTTCTCTTTTCTGAAATTGTAATCGTTTTTTGTCTGTACTTGTACACAGAATCTACCGATTTCCGTCCCATTCGGATATTCATTCGTCTTCCGTGACTCAGTCAGTAGAAACAGAACCGGTTTAGGATCAGTCTGTCGTCAGTCTGTCTGTCCGGCTGTTAAAACCCTTTTTCCTCATGAAAGGCTACACGTATCGATTTAAAATTTGTGTCACGTACTAGATTCTATGCTCCTTAGGTGTTGGAGAAAACTGATGCTTCTAAGCCAATATCGAAACAGACGACAGAGGGAGAGAGAAACAATTAAAATCGCTCATAAGAGGAAAGGCCGCTGGACCTGATGGGATACGAGTTCGATTTTACACAGGGTACGCGAAGGAACTTGCCCCCCTTCTTGCAGCGGTGTACCGTAGGTCTCTAGAAGAGCGTAGCGTTCCAAGGGATTGGAAAAGGGCACAGATCATCCCCGTATTCGAGAAGGGACGTCGAACAGATGTGCAGAACTATTGGCCTATATATCTAACGTCGGGCAGTAGTAGAATTTTGGAACACGTAATATGTTCGAGTATAATGACTTTTCTGGAGACGAGAAATCTACTCTGTAGGAATCAGCATGGGTTTCGAAAAAGACAATCGTGTGAAACCCAGCTCCCGCTATTCGTCCACGAGACTCAGAGGGCCATAGACACGGGTTCCCAGGTAGATGCCGTGTTTCTTGACTTCCGCAAGGCGTTCGATACCGTTCCCCACAGTCGTTTAATGAACAAAGTAAGAGCATATGGACTATCAGACCAATTGTGGGATTGGATTGAAGAGTTCCTAGATAACAGAACGCAGCATGTCATTCTCAATGGATAGAAGTCTCCCGAAGTAAGAGTGATTTCAGGTGTGCCGCAGGGGAGTGTCGTAGGACCGTTGCTATTCACAATGTATATAAACGACCTTGTGGATGACATCGGAAGTTCACTGAGGCTTTTTGCGGATGATGCTGTGGTATATCGATAGGTTGTAAGAATGGAAAATTGTACTGAAATGCAGGAGGATCTGCAGTGAATTGACGCATGGTGCAGGGAATGGCAAATGAATCTCAATGTAGACAAGTGTAATGTGCTGCGAATACATAGAAAGAAAGATCCCATATCATTTAGCTACAGTATAGCAGGTCAGCAACTGGAAGCAGTTAATTCCATAAATTATCTGGGAGCAAGCATTAGGAGTGATTTAAAATGGAATGATCATATAAAGTTGATCGTCGGTAAAGCAGATGCCAGACTGAGATTCATTGGAAGAATCCTAAGGAAACGCAATCCGAAAACAAAGGAAGTAGGTTACACTACGTTTGTTCGCCCACTGCTTGAATACTGCTCAGCAGTGTGGGACCCTTGCCAGATAGGGTTGATAGAAGAGAGAGAGAAGATCCAACGGAGAGCAGGGCGCTTCATTACAGGATCATTTAGTAACAGCGAAAGCGTTACGGAGAGGATAGATAAACTCCTGTGGAAGACTCTGCAGGAGAGACGCTCAGTAGCTCGGTACGGGCTTTTGTTGAAGTTTCGAGAACATACCTTCACCGAGGAGTCAAGCAGCATATTGCTCCCTCCTACGTATATCTCGCGAAGAGACCATGAGGATAAAATCAGAGAGATTAGAGCCCACGCAGAGGCATACCGACAATCCTTCTTTCCACGAACAAAACGAGACTGGAATAGAAGGGAGAACCGATAGACGTACTCATGGTACCCTCCGCCACACACCGTCAGGTGGCTTGCGGAATATGGATGTAGATGTAGATGTAGAATGTAATCAGAAGATACGGCCATTTATGTCACAAACTGTGATACTCACAAACTCATTAATCATAATACATAAGGTACTTCCTGTTGGCCCAGAAATCATGAAATTTGGGAAGAAGCAAGGTTTCACACTACATGTATAGTGAAAAAATCTGAAAATTGTTGGTTTTTAATTGTATCTCACAAGAAACTGTCATTTGCAATCGGACTGTCTGTCCGACTATTAAGACTCCTTTTTCTCAGCAACGCGCAGACGTAGCAAATTGAAATTTATGTCACATGCTAAGGTCTATTTTCTCTTGGTGTTAATTAAAATATAGGCTTCTAAGTCAAAGCGACCAAAAGATACCGCTACTTATGTCATTTATTTTGATACTCACAAACCATTTATCAAAAGCTATAAGGTACTTCCCACTGACATACTGTTGTGTACATTGTTCCGCGTTGTCAGCGCGTACACAACTTTCCCACTAGAGCGCACCCCGCTAAGCACAAAAGCGCAAGCGCAGCGCTCGTCTATCTCCGCACTACGAGATGGGGCTGTCTTAGAGACGGACCAAATTCTGCTTCAGCCGATTCGCGTATTAATATGTCACGCAGTCAATCAGATTGCTGCTAACGTAGAACTTTTTCTCCTCGCGGATCACACTTGCGCAGTGCTACCTAAATGCGCGAGGTATTATAACGAGTGTACAGACCTCCGATTAGTCAGTCTGCATTAGTCTAATAGTCAAGTTTCAGTCTGCGCCTAATAAGATTATCACATTCCTGGGCATAGCCATGAAGAGAAATGTATAGACACTTTGTCAAGTATCAGAGATATGTGAGAATAAGATTAACGTACCAAGACCAAAGGAACTTCAGATTGTCAATTGTAAATAGCATCCAGAATCCAGTTAATTAATGTTTATGCTTGATATTATTTTAATAAATGTGTGTGAAAATTAATCAAGTTCTGTTTAAGGTTGTCACTGTCAATCTGCTACTCTAAGCATGCAAGTGGCATTTCTATCGTCTTACCTAACGGCAGAATATAAACACGCCACGATAAGACCACGAGACATATTGCTGACACACGCCTACTTCGTTAGAGCGACAGGTCAAATCATCTGATGGTGTGTGTACCGAAGGTCTTACAGTACGCTCACCCCATATACATATCATGAAATTTGGCAAGATGTGAGTTTCAAAATGAAAGTGAAGGAAGCAATCAGAAAATTATTAACTTATAATTATCGAACACGAAACGAAATTTTTTTGGCATTTTTCGCCATCTGTCTCTCCGTCGGGCAATGGCCTTGCCGCAATGGATACACCGGTTCCCGCCAGATTACCTAAGTTAAGCTCTGTTGGGCGTGGCCGGCACTCGGATGGAAGACCGTCCATGCCGCCATAAGCTGTTGCCATTTTCCGGGGTGCACTCGGCCTCGTGATGCCAATTGAGGAGCTATTCGACCGAATAGTAGCGTCTCCGGTCACAGAAAACCATCATAACGACCGGGAGAGTGGTGTGCTGACCACACACCCTCCTATCCGCATCCTCAGCTGAGGATGACACGGCGGTCGAATGGTCCCGATGGACCACTTGATGCTGAAGACGGAGTGCTTTGTCTGCCCGCCCGTCCGCCTATTATATCCCGTTTTTCGCAAGAACTGTTTGACGTATTAAGTTGAAATTTATATTACACACTAAGAACAACGCGGCCTTCGCGGTGTAGTAAATGTAAGCTTCTAAATCAATGCATTCTGAAAATACGTCCATTTTTCTCACATATTGTAACTCTCGGAAATGCCCTTCTTAAAATATACAGGGTGTTACAAAAAGGTACGGCCAAACTTTCAGGAAACATTCCTCACACACAAATGAAGAAAAGATGTTATGTGGACATGTGTCCGGAAACGCTTAATTTCCATGTTAGAGCTCATTTTAGTTTCTTTCACCTACGCCCAATGGAGCACGTTATCATGATTACATACGGGATACTCTACCTGTGCTGCTAGAACATGTGCCTTTAGAAGTACGACACAACATGTGGTTCATGCACGATGGAGCTCCTGCACATTTCAGTCGAAGTGTTCGTACGCTTCTCAACAACAGATTCGGTGACCGATGGATTGGTAGAGGCGGACCAATTCCATGGCCTCCACGCTCTCCTGACCTTAACCCTCCTGACTTTCATTTATGAGGGCATTTGAAAGCTCTTGTCTACGCAACCCCGGTACCAAATGTAGAGACTCTTTGTGCTCGTATTGTGGATGGCTGTGATACAATACGCCATTCTCCAGGACTGCATCAGCGCAGCAGGGATTCCATGCGACGGAAGGTGGATGCATGTATCCTCGCTAACGGAGGACATTTTGAACATTTCCTGTAACAAAGTGTTTGAAGTCACGCTGGTACGTTCTGTTGCTGTGTGTTTCCATTCCATGATTAACGTGATTTGAAGAGAAGTAATAAAATGAGCTCTAACATGGAAAGTAAGCGTTTCCGGATACATGTCCACATACCATATTTTCTTTCTTTGTGTGTGAGGAATGTTTCCTGAAAGTTTGGCCGTACCTTTCTGTAACACCCTGTATAAAGTACTTGCTGTTGACACAGAATAATGAAGTTTGGCAATAAGTAACGTTTCATAGTAAAAGTAAAAGAAAAAATCCGAAAATTAATAATTTGCAAGTATATCTCACGAAAAAAAACTTTTCTTCTTTTCTTATCCGACTATCTGTCGGTCCCTCTGTTAGGATCTCTTTTCCTCATTAAAGGCTAGACGTATAAAGTTGAAATTTATGTCACATACTAAGGAGGATTGTCCATTAGCGGTGTTTAATATTTAAGCTTCTGAGTCAAAGCAATTTTAAGATTCAGCCATTCACGTCACATATTTTGGTAGTCCCAGACTCACTCATCAAAAACCATAGATTATTTCCTATAGGCCTGGAATCATGAAATTTGACATTAGAAGAAAAGGAAAAAAATTAGAAAACTGTTAGTTTTTAATTACTTCACACGAAAAAATATATAATGTATTTTATTACCCGACGGAGTTTCTGTCTGTCGGGCTATTAAGACCCCTTGTTTCCGCAGGAACGCGTAGGCGTTCAAGTTGAACTTTATGTCATATACTAAGGTCCATATTCCCTTCGCAGTGCGGTAAATGTAAGCTTCTAAGTCACTGAAATAAAAGATGCGGCTATTTATGTCATACATTTTGATATCTGCAAACTCGCTCATTAAAATCTATTCTTTTCGTTGAGCTACAATCATGCAGTGTGGCAAGTAGAGAAGTTTCAAAGTACAAGTAAACGAATAAATTCGAATATGAATGATCTTTAACTACATCACACGAAAATATTATTTTTCTGCTATTCCCGGAAGTCTCGGATTTCCCGGGACTGGTACCTTGCAGTATCGTCATCGCTAACAGGTAAAAATCGTCGAGATGCTCGATTCCCAGGATGGATTAACCATCTCTATACATAATTAAGTTTGTACGGAACTCTCGGTGCACTATTTCTACAAGTACCTATGAGGATTTTTTTTTTTAGTCTTAGTGTTTGTGTAGGCGGATAGTGATGTCACAGCCGCAAAGAATGGTGTCGACCAGACAATTTTAATATCGTCTTTGTCTGTGGCCGAGTGGTTCTAGGCGCTTCAGTCCAGAACCGCGCTGCTGCTACGGTCGCAGGTTCGAATCCTGCCTAGGCCATGGATGTGTGTAAGTTTAGTTAGGTTTAAGGAGTTCTAAGTGTAGGGCACTGATGACCTCAGATGTTATGTCACATAGTGCTTAGAGCCACTGTCTGAACTGCAGTTTAATCCTAGTATATCCTCATATCAATGTAAGCCTTCACTGATATCACTAATGGAAATCGAAACTATTCATTTAACGATAATTTACGTTAATATAGTAACCTCCAACAGGGCAGTAATCGAATTATGGGATCACATGCGCAACACAGACATCGTTGGAGCTTCTCTACGAGAGGTTTCCTTTGCCAATCTGATGACGGTATTTTTAATACTGTACCAGAGGAGGAACCACCATCCTGTTTACACAAGGGTATCTTGCTAACACACCCCACTGCTTCCGTCCACCAAAACCGTAGCGTGTAAATAGACCATACTCAGTTTTTCAACATTTACGGTATATCGAGTTTCAGGTTCCACAGATAATATTCTCTTCAAGCGGAAATTATCCAGCTCCTTGTCAGATTTCGAACACATGCGTGCATAGTGGGAGACATTAGCTGCATGGTATATAAGTATTATCAGTGCCGGAATTTTAATTACAGCTGTGAAATACACCAGATACTTGACAACGTGCAAATAGTTGACATGTGACGCAGACTGCCACAAGTTCGGATAGGTTGCACATAGGTAACGGTAAATGGTGGGAGCAGTGTTGGGATGTGTACTATTATTGCCGACCATAACATAACAGATTGTGGCATAAGAGCACTTTGCTTATCTGAACACTCCGCGTGCTATTTTCTGCACGAGCACGGACAGCCGTTTCACGCAGCCAGTGGTTTATGGCAACTGAACACAAGCTCCCTTCAGAACGATGAAATGCAGTCTAAACTGATAACGATCTGGTATAACTACGGCGGCCATAAAAGGCAATACGGTTAGAACAATGGAAGCAGCAGTTTCCCTTAATTACATTGCAATCGAACTTCACACAATTAAAGAATACCGAAAAGAGAATGAACACTTTATCACAGAGCTCTAGGCCACACGAATCTATACCATAGAAAATAATATAAAACTAATACACATGGATAATTTCAAGATATTTACAACATTTCATACGCTCCTGCGGCTAATATGTAGCCGCATCTACAGCGTACGTGAGGCTAATTAACGCAAGATAAAGTAAGCATTTAAATGGGTTATTTAACACTTTCATATGGAGGAGTTGTTTTCTTTACAGAAGTGACCATTAAATAAAACACAAAAAGTGGACGGTACCCACACGAGATTCTAGAAACAGTTAATCTACTTTTTCGGTACCCCGGTTAGCACATGCCAACCGAATAAGTAGACTGAGAGGGCCATTATACTGAAAGGCAAGTTAGCTAAGGCGACGAAACTCAAACAACAGTGTCATGGTGCCATTTTTCAACAGGTTACACCGACATCTGTCTTTATGAACTGGCTGTGTGACACTGAGGAAGTCCCGTGACCAGCGAGATCCCCAGATTTGTCCCTGATAGGTCACGAGTGGGACCATTTCGGACGTCGGCTCCATCCCCGAGCCAGTGTCCAGCATATAAAGGACCAGTTACATTAACTATGGGCCACAGCCTTAGAACGCCCTTCGAACAGAATAAGTACATGCACACACAGCAGAGGGCATGCGGCTTCGTACTGATAAATGTGTTCATCCTGCTATCTAATTTAAGAATCTGACTCGATTTTCGAATCACCAAGAAAACGGTACATCTCCTCTCTAACTGTGACGTTTCATTCATCTTTCTCCTTTCCCTTCTCAGTGGTTCACAGCTTTTTTCAGACACTGTAGTCTAACAAGAAATAGAATCAAGTGTGGGAAAAACTATTTGAAATCTATGCGCTTGAGTAAGATTTGTGAGAAGATCCCAACGAGAGACGAGAGGGGAATTATACGCTGTTCGCATGACTTCGGATCCCACATGTTTTAGGCAACAGCTACAAACCAACGTTACCCACACATTTATATGCATTCATCAATACGCAATTTATTAATGCACTAGTAATACGGTGGCTGTAATCAGCAGGTCGGTTCTAACCTGTGCAGTTGAAAACATCATCCTAATAGCCGGCACGGAACTTTTCGCGGCTACTAAAACCTTAGTTCATTACATATTAACTAAGTACATAGGACCAACTATATTTGTGAACGTACCTTCACCAGCATCAGTGGATAATGAAATCAAAGTTGAGCAATATTTACATCAGAAAATTGCAAATATTTCTACCGGCATCTGCGAGAAATACTGCACGGATATACTCATACATATTCCAGATCATTTCGAATGATGCAGCAATCCTCGTTTCTTTTAAGGCCTTAAAGGAAATGACTTATTACTTCCAATTATATCAATCAGGGATTTTACTTTACTCTTTATTTTAGAGCCTTCTGTTTTGTTACTTCATTCTTTAACATAATTTATAGACTATTGGAGGATGTAAACCCGAAAGCCATTTCGACATTTATAACAATAAACCGATTTTATTCATTTACATTGTGCGTTACTTTAATTAAAGATAGTAATCTCTTCATTTCTCAGTAGGGCTCTTACTCTATATCACACAGTGATGTGAAATTTACTTCGTTTACGCTTGACAGATACGGATCAGACGGGGTGATACAGCTAAGCGGTTCAACTTAATGCAAGGTACAGTAACATTAATGTCACCTATGCCTGCTGAGCGCCGTTCATCGACGACGAAGGCTGAAATTTGCATTATAATATCGGAACGGAAGGTCCACTGAGTGACGACAGGTGGACTTTTGAAATTTATCACGTTTCTGGCTTCATTGGCGTGAAACGTCTGAAAGCAAACACCCACCAACAGTGGTCCAATGGTTCCAGAGTGGAGGAGGGAGCGTTTTGGGAAGTGCTATAGTGCCATTAACTGGGTGATCTCGTTATTGTGGGAGGCACACTGTATCAATACGTGTATGCACCTATCCTTGAGAACCATGTTCCCCCGTAAAGGCGACTTGTTTTTCTTTGGTGCGATGACAGCTACCCGCAGTACGATGGAGCTGGACGTGTCACACAACTCCATAGACACGTACGCGATCCGAAGGGCACGAGGATGGGTTTACCTTACTCCACAGGCCACCATACCTCCTGGATTTAAGCCCAATCGACAATCTGTAGAACCACATCCATCAGGCAGTACGTGCCGTTCCAAAACCTCAATGATTCTCTTCCTGTATGTCTCGCAACAGTGGACGCAAAAGGTCGTTATTCAGGTTTTTGGCAGGACATCATATCAATGTGACTGAAATATCCGCAAAAGTTGAATGTACTGTAATTCTGTTAACACACAAACAAATTGTGAGAAAGTTCGCCTCTCTTTTCTCATCTGTATTAATCACAGAGATATCGGTATCAACTTAGTATTTTCAAATGGAATTATAGTGATTTCTGCTGCTAGTACGCTACTTCTAAATAAGACGAAATTAAAAGCATTTAATTCTTCAAAGTCCGATTAATAATTTACGAGTAATTACAACAAGTAGAACTTTGGATTGATGTATTTTGAACATGAAACCGACTGCTGCCTTGTGCGGAAATAGGTGTTTCCATGTGAAAAGTAGGAAATACATCACATGAGGTAAGGAGAAAAGACAGTGTTGCACTTATACGATGTCACAATTAAAGGGCTATAAAGAAAATACAGCTTACATTCTGTCTGTGCTGGTCACATGTGTCGAGTGCTAGTTAGTTTAAGAAAATAAATGTCTCTCATAAGCCAAGTGAAATTAGATATACTTCTTCCTCGCATAAAATTTGGAAGGAAAGCGAAGAGGACAGCTGAATTACAAACTAAAAGGTATCCCGACAGACGGTGTCCAACGATAACGACGATTCAGCGAATCTGCAAAACTTTTTGTTGGAAGGTCGCTAAAATACTACACTTGTGACTAAGAAAGAAGCTACGTAACTGTTTTCTGGGTGTTAGGTAGGCGGTGACCACGTTATCACCTAGCCTGGACTTTCGCCATATTTGACGCCAAAGGGCTTTCTTCTCTGGGGTAAACCATAGGATGAATTCTATGCACAAATTGCGATGACCCAAAAGGATGTAACACCTGGCATTGTTGCTGCACGTACAATATTATCAAAGGCATGTAATCACTATATACAGAACTGCTTGCAGTATGGGCATCAAACATATATTACAGTAAGAGATAGTTGTTTTGAACACTTGATGATACAAATAGAATTTTAAGGAATTGTTTATGAGCACATTCTGTTGTGTTTCCTTTAATTTTTTACTAAGTTATTTTTTAATTTAAGAATGTACCTTAACATTAAACGCAAGAGGCGAAGTTATTATATAACATTCTTTGTATCTCAATACCTAGTTTTAAAATCCATTGAAATTTTAACATGCATCTTTCTTCCAAGCACCTGGCAGAAACAAGAATAGAAGTATCACCATAGTGAACTGTTGAATCAGCCTATTATGCCGTTGCAAAAAAGGTGGGCACGACACAATCAACAACTGCGTGAGCATAGTGCCTATTTTTAAGCTTTGCAAATAAATAAAATACTAATGAAATATGGATATTATACCCATGAGAACAACGAAAAACTCAAGATTTTATTATTCGTCTTTATAGTTTTCGGACCACTGTTGCATCTGACTCTTCAATAAATTTTCTTTTGTTCTTCATCTTTGCGGAAGCACGCTGGATACATGGTTAAAGCACTGAATATCGATAGCTTCAGCACTGCCATAAAAGGTGATAGGCAGGAAGGGAAAATGAGGCTTGTCCTTAACATGACAAACGCTCATTAGCTCCACTGACATTTTCCACTATTCTTTCATTTTGCTTCTCTTATAAATAAGTTGCCGTAGTTGGCGATTGTTTATAGAGAAGCTGAAGTCTAGATAATTGAAGTGAAATAGAGGCTACTTTGCAGCGGGCGTAGATACCTACCACGAAAAATTATTTCCGCGTTGCTCTTAATTAGTCTCCAGAACCCTTAATTATATAATTAGGAGATAAATCGCCGGCCGGGGTGGCCGAGCGGCTCTAGGCGTTACAGTCTGGAACCGCGCAACCGCTACGGTCGCAGGTTCGAATCCTGCCTCGGGCATGGGTGTGTGTGATGTCCTTAGGTTAGTTAGGTTTAAGTAGTTCTAAGTTCTAGGGGACTGATGACCTCAGAAGTTAAGTCCCATAGTGCTCAGAGCCTTTTGAACCATTTGAATTTATAAGATAAATCAGTGGAAACAACCACTACCGTTAAATATCTGACTGTAGAGATCTAGAGTGTGTTAATGTTGAGAGAGTTTATAAAACTTGCAGCAGGAGAGACCAATATAAATTTCATTTGTATGCATTGTAAATTGGACTACATTGTAAAGAAATGATAATCGTACTGTTCATATTGATACTACGTTTAATGCCATCTATAGTGAGTCTGATTCTTGTAGTTTTGTAAAGATGTAAATTAATCTAAGCGACTTCAATTGAATCCACATAATAACACACTGCTAATTACATATGGAGTTCGTTGTCAATATTCTGGCAAAAGACAAATAGTTTAGTGTATAAGGAATAGAATACTGGATAATATGTCTATCTTTTATGCGTGTGTGTGTGTGGGGGGGGGGGGGAGCGAGGGTGGGTGGGGAGGGGGGGGAGGGTTGGAGTTTTTCGTAGATCCAATTGGTGTGGTTACCAATGGACATAAGAATGAATATGGTATGGCATTACTTAGTCCGATTACTGCCGGGCGTGGCCTGAAAAGAGTTTTAATTAGGCACTAAATTTTTATTAATTATAGCTCAATATTCTAAACGTTACTTGTCTAAGATTATTCAATATTATTTGATCTTGAGTGATTTAATACCCATTCACTAAGCCGGTTTTACGTCAATGAATTCGGGTAACTTGTCAGAACTAAGGTATAAACGATGCTGGGAACTGTGAAACTAATAAGCAAAGGGAAAGATCCTTTATCCTCCATAGTTAATACCACGTGCTTATTTTATTCGGTAACCTTACACGGATTGTAATACGTATTTGAATCTGATTTTTCCCAACCGTCTCCCCGGATTTCAGGGAATATCAGTAGAGTGTGTAAGGACAATAGAATTTCGCACCTGACTGATAAATGCTGCTAAAACAGCTGAATATACTCAATGTTACTATTACCAGTTGAATAAATTAATACTAAACTAAACATCATAAGCAGCTGCTGAACGTTTCCGTTCGCTCATACTTTCACGAATAGGAGCGTTATTAATTTATTTCCCGCCACCTCTATCACAGTCTCCGAATTATCCCTAGCGGAGCATGGAGAACCACGATCAGTTCCTCTATTAACTCGCGTGGTTGCATTTACTACATCCGTTGCACATTCGTCATTACCCACGTGCACAAACCAACACTTCCAGTAAACTGAACGCTTCCCACCCGAGCTCGTACACCGTCCTTCACTGTTTGAAGTGCCTCCGGTCTATCTACAATATTCTTTTGTTGCCCTTGCAGTAACGAGTGCGAGCACAAGCTCCCCTTGTGTTACACGCAGCTCTGAAGCTAATGCCGAAGAACGGAGCGTCATGTTAGACGCTCGCTGTTTCGGGGCAATCGATCATCCTTCCAGTTTTAATCACCTTGCTATGGATTTCCTTGTCATTCTCAACACGGTATCCCCATCTAAATTAATCCTCCATTACGGACCCTGAAGCGAGTGATGAAGTGTTCGTGGCGTCCTAAATTTCCTCCTCTCACGCCGCCGGAGAAACGACAGTATAACGGAAGCTATGAGCTATTAAAATCTGAATGTCACATATTTCACGCTCTCGCTGGTGAAAACATGATAATGAAAAGGGAAATTAAATTTTTGTACCACATGAGAAGTGCACCTGGTTTGTCAGAGAAAATCACAACAGAGCGATATGCTTTAGAATAATTCGGTATGACTTGTTTTAAGAACGACTGAGAGAAGAAGAAGGGTGAAAATTTCATTGACGGTGAGATACGTAGAGACAGCACAGAAGCTGAGAAAGAGAAACACAGGAAGGAGATGAGCTGTATAACCCAGCATTCGCCTTAATAGTTTTACGAAAACCATTGGAAACCTAAACCTGGATTTCCGGAAATGGAAGTGAACTCTAGTCATGGTATAGAACGGGAAGTTAGTTCGTTTGACCACTGTGTGACCATAATGACGGATTACTCGACAGCTTTACTTCACTGATAAACTATATTCGATGGCCGTAGCCTAATAAATTTATAGAAAACTCTAAGAAGCCGTTTCTTTTCTAATATCTATATTTTTGTTTTAAAAGATGGAATGGTACCATCGCTGGTCGTCTCGCCGACAACAAGAACCTACAGACAAGACACGGGCTACCAAAGACGAACGATACATGTCTATGCTTAAGAGGCAGATACAACAGCACAACCAAAGATATCAAGATCGAGTAACCGTGTCGAAGTGCAGTTTTCGGAAGGTCACAATGGATAATATAAAATGCAGTAGTGGAATTAGTAACAGTCTTATTCATTCTAGATCAGTTTCACACGTATATTGCCATTTCCTGGCATTAAAATTTAAGAACATCAAAATTAAAAGTAAAGAATGAGATTTTCACTCTGCAGCGGAGTGTGCGCTGATATGAAACTTCCTGGCAGATTAAAACTGCGTGCCCGACCGAGACTCGAACTCGGGACCTTTGCCTTTCGCGGGCAGGTGCTCTACCAAAATTAAAAGTAATTCATACGAACAGGGTGAAGAAAAATTCGCGCTCTCGGAATTCGTAGCGCTATTCCTCACGTACTGGGAATACTAGTATATCCGCTATGCAGTCTTTCAAAACATACTTTGGTACTTCATCTAAGCCAACTGACATTTCACCTTTTAGCTTTTGTACAGTTTTACTAACTTCATACTTTGTGATTGGTAGTATCGTCATTGTACCTAGTGCTCAAATAGTTAGAGGTGTTATATTTCTTTTAAGGAATTTTCGTTGTCACTTCACTCTAATATGATACAACGTGTGCCAGAGGGCGTAGATAATTTTTACTTCATTCTCCTCCGTTGTCAGTATGATATTATGCTTTTCTTTGCCTCTTTCTGTTTTCTTTCTGTATGACGTCTCAGGCAGTTTTACTTTTATTCTCTCTGTTGTATATTAGTTTGTCATTAAATGAAATTTGGCAGCAATCTGCACCTTCCCATTATTTTTTCCTGATACCTGACGCTATCCATTTGTTTTAGTGAGGAACTGATACCGATCTGTGTACTTTTGGAAATGTCTACGATTACGAATTCCTCCGCATAAACACGTTTTATAAAATGAGTAGTAGTATTCCAGTTCACGATCCAACAAATTTCGATGTATAGATAATCATGTTCAATGTTTGTAATGTATATGAAGTTAGTAGATTAATTAGGAACTCGTTCAAGTGTCGAATGTGGCGATGTGAATGAGTTCACCAATGCTAAAAATAATATAATGATATTACCTTGTGAGGTCACAAACCGACCATGAATACGATATTGATTGAAGCAGAAGAAATGGATTAAAAATAGTGCTGCGGCCGGGACTCCAACCCAAGTTTTCTTACCTGCTAGGCAGAAATACTACCCATTGAATGGAAAATAAGCAAGGAAATGAATTGAGACTTTGATGCAGAGGGTACTCAGGTTGGGGTGATTCGTGCAGCAATACGAAACATAGTGCTGTTGTGGTGTAAGGGTTAGCATTCCTGTTTCACAGACAAGAAGACCCGGCTTCGAGTCTCGGCACTAAAACACATTTTAATCCATTTCTTCTGCTTCAATCACTATCGTAGATAAGTGAGAGACTTAAATGTCTCAGGGAAATGTATAATTATAAGATCTATAAGACGATGAATATTTATTTTATAATGTAATATACAGGGTGTCCCATTTAACACAGCGACCTCATTTCCGAAATGAAACTAAATGTGAAAAATGGAGTTGGCCAGGGACGCAGCTACGTCAGGGGTCACACAAGGCGGAGGACAGCAGAATCCACATAAGTAATTAAACATCCCTTTCTACTGAAAGTTACGTTTATTTAAATGGAACATGCAGTCTTGTTCTATGAAAATGAAAACTAGAGTTACAACTAGTGACGATAGACCTGGTTTCACTTTTACAGATATCATACTTTGTGAAATATTTATATTTTAAAGGATGGAAACGGTACCACAGTTTCTGCCGTAATGTGCAGGGCAGTGGTTGCTTACACTGTCCTCAAGCTTGCTGTAAACAGACCAGTATCAATAGGCCCGTTCCACCGACTCTGTTCAGTCTACTGGTGTTTCCTGATCGTGCTTGCTGTACTATTGTCGGTGTGGAAGAGGGAAATATATTGTAAGACAATCCACTTACGTTTCTGATTTTTCTTTGCCTGTTTTGGTGTGGTTTGTTGCATTTGGTTTCGTGTAGTTGTTACGCTGTCTCCAGAAATGACGTAGAACTAGTTACTATGTTAATTTACGACGATGACTTTGTCGTTCACCTCGCACCACCGCCAACGTCTGCTTCACATCTGTCATGGAAACAAGCAGCTGGGCTCCCATATAGTGACAACGAACAGACACAGCAGCTAATAATGGGAACGAAATTGCTGTTCTGTCCGCTATGAGGCACAATCCCGAGACGAGTGTACGACCGATTACAAGCGCCTCTGGAATAAGCCGTAGTTATGAATGAAGAATTGTGCATAGGCATACGTTTCAACCGTTGCACGTCTCGCTCCATCAAGAACTGTACGGAAATGACTTTTGGATCCAGTTATGCATTCTGCCGTTTTGCAATTCAGAGGTGTCAAGCTAATCCCGAATTTCTAAGCGATACATAGTTTGTGGAATGAAACTTCGTTTGCAAATCACGGACATGTGAATCAGCGGAACATACGCTTCCGGACTGTGAAAATCCCCACTAGACACGGGCGGTTGCTTGTCAACGACAGTGAGATGTAAATGTTCGGCTCGATATCATTGGTATCCGTTTTGTAGGTCCATATTTTTATCAGGGAACCATATATTGACAGCGATATGCATTATTTCCTCAAGACAATTTATGCCTTCTCATGGGAGACGTATGATTGGTAACGCATCTATAAATAAGATTCCACCATAATGGACGCCACGTACACTGCGCAAGTGTTTCCAGGGTAGCTGTGGATACTGTACTTCCAAACAGCCGTGTGAGACAGAGGTCACCTGAGCTGACCAGCCCGGGCCCACGACTTTACGCCGTTAGACGTCTTTCTGTGGGAAGCTGTGAAAGAGAGTGTGTATCACGAACTCCCAACGCCACCAGAAAATATGCAGCAACATATTACGGCTGTGTGTGTGGAAATATCTGTAGAAACATAACAAACCGTGCAACACTCACCTGTTCGCTGTCTCCGAAAGTGTATTAGCCCAGACATCTGTTGAAGTGATGCAGCTACACTGGACGTGAAGTTACTGGTTCTTGTGAGTGCGTTTGCCGTGCTGGATGTAATGCACAAAACATGAACCTCGTGTGGGCTATAGCTCACTAATAATTCTGTTTAGGGAACTAGAACCAAGTCATATCACAAAATTGTACCTCTACTTTCCATTTCGGTTGAAAAAGGTTACATGTGTCATTCAAAAAAATGGTTCAAATGGCTCTGAGCACTATGGGACTCAACTGCTGAGGCCATTAGTCCCCTAGAACTTAGAACTAGTTAAACCTAACTAACCTAAGGACATCACAAACATCCATGCCCGAGGCAGGATTCGAACCTGCGACCGTAGCGGTCTTGCGGTTCCAGACTGCAGCGCCTTTAACCGCACGGCCACTTCGGCCGGCTTGTGTCATTCAAATAAACGTAACGATATAAGGGGTGTTTGAGAATTCATGTTACACACTTCTGAAGGTTGTGGAGGGGATGTGGTAGGTCAAGTTTTACATAGGAACTCATGTCTGAAAACGGCATCCAACGACGCTACAGAATGTCAAAGTTATAGGCACTGGCCCCTGTAAATGTATGGAAATAAAAGGGAATTCCGTGATGATTTTACATACTTACCAGGCCGATGGATAAGGATTATTCTATCAATATGGTGTAATGGCCCGTGTACCAGAAGCGAGTGAGTCCAAAGCTATAAGCGAAAACTATTCTGGGAACTGCGACAGTGGAAGACATGTACTGGCACTGTTGTTCCTAAGGTGGTAGTGTAGATAACTTTAAGAGGTGTTAGTATGGACCAAATCAAGGAAAGAAATATTCAGTAAACATGGGGTATAAAATGCATACCTGAGAAACTATGGGAACTTGTTCATTTTCGCTACTTTGAAACGTATCTCCTCTACTGAACAATATCTCATATCTCTTAAGGAGTGAATTTTAGAGACCATGTTTACTGAACATTTTTTCTTGCTGTGGTCCATACTGCCACCTCTGAGCGTTGCCTACCCCACATTCGTGGCAAGAACTGTACCGGTACCTGTTATCCACTGCCAGAGGTATCACTAGCTTTTGACTCTTTCATTTCCGAACAAGAGACTCTTACCTCACAATGATACATCTGTCCATCTCCACCATTCTTGAAAGTTTGTATCACCATCAGGGAATCACCCGGTTTATACATACGCCTGTAAGGGCCAGCGCCTGTAACTTTGACGCACTGTAGCATCGTTGGATGACGTTTCTGGGCCTGGTTTCATATTACAAACATTATGTACCCACTCCCCTCTACAAGTCCTAGAAGTTTGTAACGGGAATTTCCGAAAGTTATACATTGAAATTTAAGAAACGAAGCTACGACAACGGTGCAACTGCGTGCAGCGTGGCCGAGAGCAGGGATCATGAAATCTGGAAGCTGCCGGATTGGTACCATTAGCTCAGTGACAAGGGACAATTTCTGCACATAATGCTACACACAGTAACTCCTTTCTGTATGTTTGATGTCCAGGTTTCTCTTCACAGAGCCGGTACGTGTACGTAAGAGCAATATTCCCCTTAGAATAGATGTGTAAAGTGACCACCTTCCATTTGAAAGCACTTCGCCACTCGCTGGATCATACTTTGCTGGACTATATGCAAGACACCTGCATCTACCATTGGCAATGTGGCATGCACTTGAGTTACTAGTTCGTTTACGTCCAAGTGTGGAGTATTACAAACATGTTACTCTAAGTGGCCCCACTAATAAAAATCTGGTTGATTAAGGTCCAGGGGAGGTGAAGCCCAGAACATTGGACTTACACAAGCAATCCATTTCCTTCTATACGTTTCATTTAGTTACGCACATTTATTCCAAATTGTCGCTGTGGACCATCATGCTGAAACCAGAACTGTTATCGAACGCCATGTGAAACGTTTTCTAAGGCATCACGCAAAGTATCGAAGAGAAACGTAGGACACATGGGTTACTCAACTTGTGCGGCAGTCGGTATGGGCGGAAAAGGACTCTTCCCACGGTTTCAGCCCAGGGGTTTATGCCAATGCGTTCCTGAATGCCACGTTCACAGGTTACATGTGGGTTGTGTTCCGACCAATAATGGTTGTTCTAGAGGTTGAAAATACATTCACGTGTGAAGCCAGATTCGTCAGTTCATATCATGTTATTTATAAAATGTTCCTTATCTTCCACCTGGTGGAAAGCCATTCACAAAACTGCATTCGTCGAATGCAGTCTTCTGGCCACTGGTGTTCTGCTGTTGCATTAATGTGTAATGATAATTATGGATACAGTTCTTCATCGTGCAACACATCAATGATCAGTCTTTGAGATATCTAGAAATGCCTTGCAATATCGTGGGTACTTTGCCGATGTAACAGGTGAACGGTTTCTAGTACCACATTCCAAGGTTGTGGATTACGGCTAGTCCTTGGACGACCTGTGTCCATTAATTGTGGACGAAGTACCGGTTTTCCGAAGGCGTTGGGTCAGGCGACGAGAAACATTCCTAATGAGACGCAGGCTTTAAGGACGTCCAGAGGGCGGTAGGAACTCAGAGTGGCACTTGGAATTATTTCAGGACTTTGAATTCGGACGTGGCTGAGAATTCCAAGTCGCTTTCTGCGGTTTATTCGTTCGAGACCACGTGAAAGATATTTGTTATTTAACCGTTTATAATCAGAAGAGAAATTTAGCGATACCAGATTGTGTGGCAGACTTGTTCTGTGTTAGTCACGACAGCTTGGATGAATATGTACTCCCGATTTCGTTATGATATTTAGTGACATTTCGTGTAAACAACCTGTGCTGGTTATGCGCAGCTTTATGTACTTGTCATAGACATGCTACTGTTTGTAAATATTCTGCTTGCACTACGTAACAACATTTCGCACGACTACTTGTATATTTTTCAGTTGATGAATTAATTTTATGTAAGGACACCATTCACCAATTTATATATATGTTTCTTGAAATAATCTTTTTGTTCCGAATTCTAAACAATCTGGTTGAAGCAATTTGATTACTTTCATATTTTCAAACTTATGTGATTATTTATGTGAACAAGAAATGATAGTTGGAGCTACTCGCATGGGGACTTTGATTTCAGAAATCGTTAGGGAATCCAATAGTCCGAGATCCACAGTGTGAAGCGAATGTCGAGAATATCAAATTTCAGGCATTATCTCCCACCACAGACAATGTAGTGGGCGACGCCCTTCATTTACCAACTGAGAGCAGCAGTGCTTTTGTAGAGATGCCATTGCTAAGAGACAAGCAACACTGTGTGATATAACCGCAGAAATCAGTGTGGGCCGTAAGACGAACATATCCCTTACGATAGTGCAACAAAATATGACCTTAATGGGCTGTGGCAGCAGACGACCAACAGGTGATCCTTTGCTATCAGCATGACATCGTCTCCAGCATCTCTTCTTGGCTCAAGACAGTATCGGATGGACCCTAGACGTCTGGAAAATCGTGGCTTGGTATGATGAGTTGTGGGGTCTAGACCACTCGGTGCTAATAGGGTGCCTACGGGATGCAACGTTCTCGGAATATTATACAACAGTTCAAACAAATACATTAGTAGTTTTATTTACATAAAGAAATTGACGTAACTTAAGTTTGGAGATTTACAAGTAGTAGTAGCAAACGAGGGGCGGCTTGCCATACAATTTAGTCCTTGACATAGAGCCGCTCAGTCAAGGTGACATTCGTCACTGATAATGCACGATCAGCCGCGGTTTCCTCACCGCATTTTCTTCGTTCCGGCGCTTGTGGTTATGCCAGAACATTCGTCCCTCCCAAAGCGACAGACCGTCGTCGTGTGTGGAGTGCGACCAAGACGGGGATGCAGGAACGTGGACGCTCTGATGGGCCAGAAGCTGTGGCTGCAGGGGACACCCGGCTTCGAGCGGCACCCCACCATCCGGCCTGCGCTGTGGCGGAAACGTCTCCCGCAAAACGACCAGAAGAGTACGCGTCCACCTTCTGCTGCCATGAACCAGGTGAACAAGGGGGCGACTGTTGCAGTGTGTTCGGGTCCAGCTCCATGGGTAGGACGACAGGAGGCGGAGGAGGTGAAGGTTCCTTCTCCATGTGGTCATCCCGTAGTGTCGTGATGTGGCGGGTGCTGCGGCCGCGCTAACTTCCCACGAATCTGCGGGAAGAGAGACAGAAAGATCATCGTGTACGTGACAGAGGCGAAGTTGATTTTGATGGCGGCGCTGCAAACCATCTGAATCTGAAACAAGATACATGCAAGCACCAAGTCCACGGGCGATCTCGCCTCGAATCCACCGTCTACTGCCGCTAAAAACCCTGTAAAACACAATATCATGCGGGGCTAAGCGATATTTGTGGCCTTCCTGTGGTTCTGATGGCTCTAAGCACTATGGGACTTAACATCTGACGTCATCAATCCCCTATATTTAGAACTACTTAAACTTAACTAACCTAAGGGCATCACACATCCATGCCCGAGTCAGGATGCGAACCTGCGACCGTACCAGATCGCGGTTCCGGACTTAAGCGCCTAGAACCACTCGGCCACGGCCTTCCTGTGGCGCAGGATGCTGAGGAGGGCAGAGCAGATGAGCAATGTGCGCTGGCGGCGGCCGTGAAGCAATTCCGCCAGCGATGGTCCATCTCGTGGGTGCGAACGATACCAGGATATAAACAGTAGCAATGCCTGATCCCTGGTGTGTGTGAGTCGAAGTTTGCCCATCTGCCGCTTGAATGTTCTGACAAAACTGTCGGCTTCGCCGTTTGACTGTGGATGGGACGGTGCTCTAGTTAGATGCTGTATGCCATTGCGTTCACAGAATGTTTCAAGCTTATGTGACGTGAACTGAGGTCCGTTGTCTGACACTAGCACTTCAGGTAAACCTTCTAGGCAAAAAATCGATGACAACGCCAGAGTTGTGCTACGTGATATTGTCGAGTCCATTGGCACGGCAAATGGAAACTTGCTATATGAGTCAAACACAATCAACCACGGGGTGTTCAGAGAGGTCCCGCAAAGTCTATGTGCACGCTTTGCCATGGCGACTGCGACTTTGGCCAAGCAGACAATTTTTGTGGCGGAGCGGACTGATTTTTCCCACATGCATAACACTGTGACGTCATCTGTTGGATTTGGGCGCCCATACCCTGCCAAGTACAGTACCAAGTACAGCGCTAACTGTTTCGTAGGAACAGTCCCCCAGTGTCCTTGGTGAAGCGAATGCAACGCCTCTGCTTGCAGAGCTTTAGGGATCAATACACATGACTGTCCACTGTTATTTTGAACAAGAATTACACCTTTCTGTACAGCAACGCTATGCTGACATCCAAAGTATAGGCGCACTCACAGAAGTCTTTATACTGTTCAAGGAGTGATGCCCATATGTGCGAATGTATTTGAGTAGCAGGTTCAAATATGGATCAGCTTCCGTGGCCTGTGCGATTTTCTCATAGTTTAGTAGAAAAGACCTAAGAAATTCAGAATCCTTTGCATCGATATGACAACAAGACGCAGCAGACGTGTAAAAGTCTGTGTCACGACCAATCGGAAGGCGTGGAGGTGCATTCGCATCACCATGTTGAGATGACGGACGGTACACAATGTGGTACTGGTATTGAGACAACAACAAAGCCCATCTTTGCAATTTTTGGGCAGTTCGTAGAGGGACCGATTTCGTCGGGTGAAACAAGGACTGCTAAGGCTTGTGATCCCTTACTAAGTAGAATTTTTTGCCATACAAAGAGTGATGGAATTTGGTAACACCATACACAATAGTCAAAGCCTCTTTCTCAATTTGTGAATAGTTACACTGACCTTTGGACAACATTTTTGAAACGAAAGCGATAGGCCTGTCTTCATCACCAATTCTGTGCGAAAGCACTGCACTGATTCCGTAAGAGGAACCGTCAACTTGCAATACAAATGGTTTTTCAGGATCAAAGTGAACTAACCTCTAACACTGAGCAATGCATCTTTAAATTTTTGAAAAGATTCGTGGCACTCATCTGTCCAAGCAAAGGGGGTATTCTTGCGATGCAAGCGATGCAACGGAGCGGCGATTTGTGCAGCATTCGGTATGGATATTTCCCTTAAGACTGACTGCAATCCTGTGATATTGCTAGGAACTGGCAAATCTCGTATAGCTAACAAATGTCAAATGCGACTGAGGCGGATGTGCATCTTGACTGTTTATGACGTGACCAAGATACTGCGACTCAGATTTTAAAAAATCACACTTGTCCACTCTACACTTTAGTCCTGCCTCAGATAACACAGAAAAAAAACCACGTAAATTTGCAACATGTTCTTCAGGTGTACGACCTGCTGTTGCGATGTCGTCCAAATAGTTTGAATAGTTGTGCACTTGTGCTTCAGCTGTTCCATATACCGTTGGAAAATGGTAGGTGTGGAAGCACTGCCAAAAGGCAAACGCAAGTATTTAAACAAGCCCAAGTGAGTATTCACTGCACACATTTTTTGAGATTCTTCATCGAACGTTATTTGAAGATACGCGTCGCGTAAATCAGTTTTTGAGAAGTTGCGTCCAGCGTCTAATCTGTCCATGAAATCTGCTGGGTGTGGCAATGGATAAGTATCAATGACTGTTTGTGGCTTGACTGTGCACTTAAAGTGAACAGAGAAGCGAATGCGACCCAAAGGCTTGGGGAGCAAAACCAGTGTACTTGCTCACTTACTACCTGATATGGTTGCAAGAACTAAACTATCTTTCAATTCTTTAAGTTCGGCAGCGACTTTGTCCAGTAATACAATGGGAACAGTTCTGGCAAAATTTCGGCTGAGCGTTGTCTTGCATAGTAATGCGTTCCACAAAATTGTTAGCTCTGCCTAACCTTGAGAAAAGACTTCCAGGAATTCATTTAGCAAGCAAGCGACACTGTCTTTTGCATTGAATGCAGACACTGACAACACATTGTCCGCAATGTTAAAACCAGACAAATCAAATGAATCAAAATCAAATATGTTCTCACACTCGCGTGATTGTAGCACTGTGAAAGTCACTGTTTGTGTATGCAAGCGAAACATGGTAGCAAAGTACATGTTCCGACAATGGGAATGTCTTGTCCATTATAAGCCGTCAGTTGCGTGCGGAGCCTAAAAGTTCATATGTGTGATGATTCAGTAATGTGACAGATGCACCTATGTCCAACCGAAATTTCCCACTGTTATGTCACATGGCCGTTTGTTACGACTTCTGCAGTACTTGTTATGGCAGTTTGCTACTTGTTACGACTTCTGCAGTTCTTGTTAGCAGCAGATGCAATGGCTGCGCCAAGGACTGAGACGGCGTGGAGTCTTATAATTATTTATTGAGCTTTCTTTACAATTTCTCCTTCGTCGTCGCTGCCCAGTCCCGCGAATCCTGCCGCCTGGCTGCTGCTGTGTAGATTCTCCGATAATGCGCGCAACGCGCGCCACCAGTGCTCCGCTAAAGTCAGGATGCCCTGTGGTTGAGATGAACTCGTCGCCGCGTCGGCGTGAGGTCAGCTGCCGCCGCCTGCTGCACCGGCGGCTGGGAAGCCGTCAGTCGCGATGTCCGCGAGCTCCCGTCGTGGACGGACCACGCGCCGTGGGGCCGGGTTGCCGTGGAGTCCGGGCGTCAGTCCCCGGCGGCGCCTGTGCCCAAGCCGGTCCTGCTGGGAGTTCCCGCTGTAGTTAGTCAGCCATGGTGCCGACCGGACTCGGGCCGACCTCTGGAGCTGAAGTAGACATCTGGCGGCGAATAGATGACTCGTGCAAGCTGGAACACACTACCGGAATCGTCACCTACGAAGATTGAACATTCGGACACGGACCACGTCCGCCCTCAGATCCTAACTGCTTCCTAATGGCTTCTATCCTTTGCTGCCTGCGCTCCACTATTTATATCCGGTAGGAGGACGTTTTTTACCCTCGGTTGCAGCTTCTTGTTATTACTCTCGCAGTATATTGCAGCGTAACTTAGCGTGCTGGCCTCACTTCCCTTACTCAGTACTCTCCAGGCTTCGCTCGGCGCTCGGTCTGCGCGCGTCCTTGCGTCCGCCGGTTGGTAGACTGCAACTGTCAACAAGGCTTTCTGTGCAGCGCCTACTTCGCAATGCCACGATCGCCGGCTGCTTCTGTTTTGCCATTCTCCACTGCGTGAAGCAACGCTTACTACATATGGCCGCAACTCCACGTTTCCCACAAATAAGTAAATGAACAAAACGTTTGTTTGACTGACATATCACCGATGAAACTGCACGCTTGCTAGTTGCACACTTTGAATATACTGCATTAATGACATGGGCCTTGTGAGTAGGCCGATCTCTTATGTTTTTTCTGTTGCAAACATACGGATTTGCCCATGTCCTTTCCTACCGCAAGGGTAACACTGAACTTGTTGGGAGGTGCAATCTTGGATTTTGTGCCGTGTATAACAGCGAGGGAAAGACTTAATTCTGTTCGTTTGTGTAGTCACCTGTTTAGCGAACTGCTTATGCTGCGTGGAACATTGTTTATTCGGCATGGCTAGTGCAAGCCGCCGGTGCGGTATGGGGCTATTGCAAGCAAGTGACTCAACCCAACAAATAGCTGGCTGCACAAATGTATGAGCCGACAAGGCACCGGAATCGTATTGATCTAGTACCTTCACTACTTGCTGAAATGATAGATTGGACTGTTTCAAAATCTGCTCTCTGAGTTTGACATCAGGTACATTGTACTCGATCACATCACACAACATAACATTGAATATACAGCAATGCAAGCACATCTAAATTTGCATTTTCTTGTCATATCCTGTAAATATGTCACCCACTCGCGATAAGTTTGTTCTTACTATTTTTTGCAATTAAAGAATTGATACCTAGCTGCTACTATTCACTTGCTGGTCATTAAAGTTTATTAGTGAGTCGATAACGTTGTCATGCGCAGGTTCACTCAGAGTAGCGTTAGGGAAGAGTTTCTGAATTAATCTGAACACTACACTTCCTACCGTTGATAATAGATAGGAAAGTTTCACAGTACCTAGGACCTTGTGAGCTATGATTTGCGTATTTAGCTGGTGCAGCCACTCGAGCCATTCATCGTCTTGTTCACTAAACTGTCGAAAAGGTGGTGTAGCAGTTGTAGTAAGAGGTGCTTGTTGTGTCGGACGCTCAGCGTTGGCGAGTAGCTGCTGCTCCGTCCTGAGCAGAGTAGAAATCTGGGTCCTCTGAAGCTGAAACATCTTCATTAGCTTTGTGGCATCTATCGCTTGCGGCTGTGACGCCTGAGCAGGGGTGGGACAGGATTGGTGGGCATGTTGGAGGACACAAACGCAAAAAACTTACAAGTCAAGAACTCTAACTAGCGACGAAATCAAAGAAATGTTCTGCAACGACCACCTGGAAACACGTATTAGCAAAACCGACAGAGAAGTGTTAAAGCAAAGCGAGCGCCTCTGCAAAGTAAAGACAAGAGAGAATTAAGGCGCCTGCAAAAATATGGCCGTGGCCGTCGGCACGTAGTTCGGTTGATTATTCATCGCCAGTTTTGGGGTCTTCCATACTCGTCACTAATAGGGTTCCTGCGAGATGCAGCGTTCTTGGAGTGCTAAACAACAGTTGAAACAAATAACATTAGTAGTTTTATTTCCATAAGACAATTGACAACACTTAACTTTGGAGATTTACAAGTAGTAGTCGCAAAAAAGGGGTTGAAAAATGGTTCAAATGGCTCTGAGCACTATGGGACTTAACATCTATGGTCATCAGTCCCCTAGAACTTAGAACTACTTAAGCGTAACTAACCTAAGGACAACACACAACACCCAGCCATCACGAGGCAGAGAAAATCCCTGACCCCGCCGGGGATCGAACCCGGGAACCCGGGCGTGGGAAGCAAGAACGCTACCGCACGACCACGAGATGCGGGCTCAAGAAAGGGGTGACTTGCAATATAATTTAGAGTTCTTGATATGTAAACTGTTCAGGAAAGTTGACAGTCGTCACTGATAACTAACGCCCGCGATTCGGTGCCGATCTGCTCGGCTGATGCTAGCAGGAGCGTCGCTTATATTCGCCTCTTGTAGGTGTCGCTCTTGGCGCGGCGCGGTCAAATTCCGCGCACCGTTGGCCGCCATTTCCTCATCGCCTTCTCTGCTGTTGCGTTCCGCGTCTTCTTCGTTGCGGCACTTGTGGTTACGCCAGAACATGAGTCTCCATTTCAGTTCGTAAAAGCTGATGGCAAGGTTCGAATGTCGTGCAGACACCACGAAGCCATGTACCCAAGTAGTCAACTAGGCACAGTGCAAGCTGGTGGTGAGTCAATGATGGTGCGAGATATGGTTACACGGAATGGGCTGGGTCTTGTGGTCCAGGTGAACCGATCTTTGACTGGACATGTTAATGTTCGGTTACTCAGAGACCCGCGGAATCCATGTTCCCAAACAGTGATGTCAAGTCACCGGGCCACAACTTTTCGTGATTGATTTGAAGAACAGCCTGGTCTATTCAAGCGAATGATTTCGCCACTCAGATCGCCAGATATGAATCCTATCGAACATTTATAGGCAATAATCGAAAAGTCAGTTCTTGCAAACATCCTGCACCTACAACAATTTCGCAATTATGGATGGATATAGAGACAGCATGGCTCAATACTGGGCAAAGGACTTACAATGAATTACTGAGTCCTTACCACGAGAATTTGATGTATTGTGTAGGGAAAAAGGAGGTCCAACACGATATACGGAGGAATCCGAAGACATTTTCCTCCACAGCGTACGTTGTCAGGTCCTTAGCAATTTGTTTTTTTCCTCATTCAGTGGTTTCAGCTACTATCTGAGACCACTGTATTGTGATGTGCTTGAGAATCCTTTCTAGTGACTGATATAAGTGAGCCAAATTGGCGTTCGTTGCCTTTAGTTTATTCGTGACAATCTTTTGGCACTGATATCGCATCCCCCCTCCCCATGAACCATGGACATTTCCGTTGGTGGGGAGGCTTGCGTGCCTCAGCGATACAGATGGCCGTACCTTAGGTGCAACCACAATGGAGGGGTATCCGTTGAGAGGCCAGACAAACGTGTGGTTCCTGAAGAGGGGCAGCAGCCTTTTCAGTAGTTGCAGGGGCAACAGTCTGGATGATTGACTGATCTGGCCTTGTAACACTAACCAAAACGGCCCTGCTGTGCTGCTACTGCGAACGGCTGAAAGCAAGGGGAAACTATAGCCATAATTTTTCCCGACGGCATGAAGGTTTATTGTATGGTTAAACGATGATGGCATCCTCTTGGGTAAAATATTCCGGAGGTAAAATAGTCCCCCATTCGGATTTCCGGGCGGCGAATACTCAAGAGGACGTCGTTATCAGGAGAAAGAAAACTGGCGTTCTACGGATCGGAGCGTGGAAAGTCAGATCCCTTAATCGGGCAGATAGGTTAGAAAATTTAAAAAGAGAAATGGATAGGTTAAAGTTAGATATAGTGGAAAGTAGTGAATATCGGTGACAGGAGGACCAAGACTTTCGGTCAGGTGAATACAGGGTTATAAATACAAAATCAAATAGGGGTAATGTAGGAGTAGGTTTAAAAATGAATAAAAATTAGGAGTTTGGGTAAGATACTACAAACAGCATAGTGAACGCATTATTGTGGCCGAGATAGACACGACGCCCACGCCTTCTACAGTATTACAAGTTTATATGCCAACAAACATTGCAGACGATGAAGAAATTGATGAAATGTATGATGAGATAAAAGAAATTATTCAGGTAGTGAAGGGAGACGAAAATTTAATAGTCATGGGTGACTGGAATTCGATTGTAGGAAAAGGGAGAGAAGGAAACATAGTAGGTGAATATGAATTGGGGGTAAGAAATGAAAGAGGAAGCCGTCTGGAAGAATTTTGCACAGAGCATAACTTAATCATAGCTAACACTTGGTTCAAGAATCATAAAAGAAGGTTGTATACATGGAAGAATCCTGGAGATACTAGAAGGGATCAGATAGAATATACACTCCTGGAAATGGAAAAAAGAACACATTGACACCGGTGTGTCAGACCCACCATACTTGCTCCGGACACTGCGAGAGGGCTGTCCAAGCAATGATCACACGCACGGCACAGCGGACACACCAGGAACCGCGGTGTTGGCCGTCGAATGGCGCTAGCTGCGCAGCATTTGTGCACCGCCGCCGTCAGTGTCAGCCCGTTTGCCGTGGCATACGGAGCTCCATCGCAGTCTTTAACACTGGTAGCATGCCGCGACAGCGTGGACGTGAACCGTATGTGCAGTTGACGGACTTTGAGCGAGGGCGTATAGTGTGCATGCGGGAGGCCGGGTGGACGTACCGCCGAATTGCTCAACACGTGGGGCGTAAGGTCTCCACAGTAAATCGATGTTGTCGCCAGTGGTCGGCGGAAGGTGCACGTGCCCGTCGACCTGGGACCGGACCGCAGCGACGCACGGATGCACGCCAAGACCGTAGGATCCTACGCAGTGCCGTAGGGGACCGCACCGCCACTTCCCAGCAAATTAGGGACACTGTTGCTCCTGCGGTATCGGCGAGGACCATTCGCAACCGTCTCCATGAAGCTGGGCTACGGTCCCGCACACCGTTAGGCCGTCTTCCGCTCACGCCCCAACATCGTGCAGCCCGCCTCCAGTGGTGTCGCGACAGGCGTGAATGGAAGGACGAATGGAGACGTGTCGTCTTCAGCGATGAGAGTCGCTTCTGCCTTGATGCCAATGATGGTCGTATGCGTGTTTGGCGCCGTGCAGGTGAGCGCCACAATCAGGACTGCATACGACCGAGGCACACAGGGCCAACACCCGGCATCATGGTGTGGGGAGCGATCTCCTACACTGGCCGTACACCACTGGTGATCGTCGAGGGGACACTGAATAGTGCACGGTACATCCAAACCGTCATCGAACCCATCGTTCTACCATTCCTAGACCGGCAAGGGAACTTGCTGTTCCAACAGGACAATGCACGTCCGCATGTATCCCGTGCCACCCAACGTGCTCTAGAAGGTGTAAGTCAACTACCCTGGCCAGCAAGATGTCCGGATCTGTCCCCCATTGAGCATGTTTGGGACTGGATGAAGCGTCGTCTCACGCGGTCTGCACGTCCAGCACGAACGCTGGTCCAACTGAGGCGCCAGGTGGAAATGGCATGGCAAGCCGTTCCACAGGACTACATCCAGCATCTCTACGATCGTCTCCATGGGAGAATAGCAACCTGCATTGCTGCGAAAGGTGGATATACACTGTACTAGTGCCGACATTGTGCATGCTCTGTTGCCTGTGTCTATGTGCCTGTGGTTCTGTCAGTGTGATCATGTGATGTATCTGACCCCAGGAATGTGTCAATAAAGTTTCCCCTTCCTGGGACAATGAATTCAGGGTGTTCTTATTTCAATTTCCAGGAGTGTATAATGGTAAGACAGAGATTTAGGAACCATGTTTTGTATTTTAAGACGTTTCCGGGGGCAAATGTGGACTCTGACCACAACCTATTGGTTATGAACTATAGATTAAAACTGAAGAAACTGCAAAAAGGTGGGAATTTAAGGAGATGTGACTTGGATAAACTGACTAAACCAGAGGTTGTACAGAGTTTCAGGGAGAACATAAGGGAACAATTGACAGGAATGGGGGAATGAAATACAGTAGAAGAAGGCAGCAGGGTGAAGTAGGTAAAAAGACGAGGGCTAGTAGGAATTCTTCGGTAACAGAAGAAATATTGAATTTAACTGATGAAAGGAGAAAACATAAAAATGCAGTAAATGAGGCAGGCAAAGAGGAATACAAACGTCTCAAAAATGAGATCGACAGGAAGTGCAAAATGGCTAAGGGATGGCTAGAGGACAAAAGTAAGGATGTAGAGGCTTATCTCACTAGGGGTAAGATAGATACTGCCGACAGGAAAATTAAAGAGACCTTTGGAGAAAAGAGAACCACTTGTATGAATATCAAGAGCTCAGATGGAAACCCAGTTCTAAGCAAAGAAGAGAAAGCAGAAAGGTGGAAGGAGTACATAGAGAGTCTATACAAGGGCGATGTGCATGAGGAATATTATGGAAGTGGAAGAGGATGTAGATGAAGATGAACGTCGAGATACGATACTGCGTGAAGAGTTTGACAGAGCACAGAAACACCAGAGTCGAAACAAGGCCCCGGGAGTAGACAACATTCCATTAGAACTACTGACAGCCTTGGGAGAGCCAGTCCTGATAAAACTCTACCACCTAGTGAGCAAGATGTATGAGACAGGCGAAATACCCTCAGACATCAAGAAGAATATAATAATGTGAAAATTACCAAACTATCAGTTTAATAAGCCACAGCTGCAAAATACTATTACAAACTCTTTACAGACGAATGGAAAAACTGGTAGAAGCGGACCTCGGTGAAGATCAGTTTGGATTCCGCAGAAATGTTGGAACACGTGAGGCAATACTGACTCTGCGACTTATCCTAGAAGAAAGATTAAGGAAAGGCAAACCTACATTGCCAGCATTTGTAGACTTAGAGAAAGCTTTTGACAATGTTGACTGGAATACTCCCTTTAAAATTCTGAAGGTGGCAGGGGTAAAATACAGGGAACGAAAGGCTATTTACAATTTGTACAGAAACCAGTTGACAGTTATAAGAGTCGAGGGGCACGATAGGGAAGCAGCGGTTGGGAAGGGAGTGATGCAGAGTTGTAGCTTCTCCCCGATGTTATTCAATCTGTATATTGAGCAAGCAGTAAAGGAAACAAAAGAAAAATTCGGAGTAGGTATTAAAATCCACGGAGAAGGAGTAAAAACTTTGAGGTTCCCCGATGACATTGTAATTCTGTCAGAGACAGCAAAGGACTTGGAAGAGTAGGTGAACGGAATGAACAGTGTCTTGAAAGGAGGATATAAGATGAACATCAACTGAAGTAAAACGTGGATAATGGAATGTAGTCGAATTAAGTTGGGTGATTGTGAGGTAATTTGATTAGGAAATGAGACACTTAAAGTAGTAAAAAAGTTTTGCGATTTGGGGAGCAAAATAAATGATGATGGTAGAAGTAGAGAGGATATAAAATGTAGACTGTCAATGGCAAGGAAAGCGTTTCTGAAGAGGAGAAATTTGTTGACATCAAGTATAGATTTAAGTGTCAGGAAGTCGTTTCTGAAAGTATTTATATGGAGTGTAGCCATGTACGGAAGCGAAACATGGACGATAAATAGTTTGGACAAGAAGTGAATAGAAACTTTCGAAATTTGGTGCTACAGAAGTATGCTGAAGATTAGATGGGTCGATCACATAACTAATGACGAGGTACTGAATAGAATTGGGGAGAAGGGGATTTTGTGGCACAACTTGACAAAAAGAAGGGACTGTTTGGCAGGACATGTTCTGAGGCATCATGGGATCGCAAATTTAGCATTGGAAGGCAGCGTGGAGGGTAAGAATCTTAGAGGGAGACCAAGAGATGAATACACTAAACAGATTCAGGAGGATGTAGTTTGCGGTAAGTACTGGGAGATGAGGAAGCTTGCACAGGGTAGAATAGCATGGAGAGCTGCAACAGGACTGAAGACCACAACAACAACTACAACAACATCGCTGATAAATTTATGCTGACGTTCCCGCGAAATGAACAGTCAGAAGGCCTTGATTACTGATATTTAGAAAATTATCCTTGTTTCACGGGGTGATTCTGTTTTTGTGGGCTGATGACGCAATTAATTTCAGTTATCGATCTAGGTCGATGTATCAGAGGGAGACACAGAAGAATGAGGGAAAAACTGGGTGGGTGTAGAAAGAGCCTACTAGGAACAGACAGGAAGGAGAAGTGAGGAAGAATGTAGGAGGACGGAACACGAGGAAGAGAAAGAATTGTTTCTAGCTGATCTATCCGAACAGATCAAATAGTAGCAGGAAGTACTTAAGGTAAACGACAGGTTAATGGACAAAAATAAAGGAAATGAGTACGAAGAGGGAAGTGGTATCTATAACATGTATACTAAAGTAGGAGTGTAGAGATACTTAATGCCACCTTTAAGAATTTTCCAGAAATTAAGAAAACATTTTAGAAGCAATTCCACTGAGGTCGTTAGTTACACCTCTGCACGCGAATCACGTGTAGGTGCGAAAGCTTTAATCCTCGAATGGAAATGAAGAAGTGGTTCTTCCTATGCGTAGTCTGGACCAGCCCTGTGTTGTTAAAGGTTGGGTTCATATTATCCTTGATAATTTCCAGTGTACACCAAGGAATTCTCATTGATAACGCACGTTAGGCCTGTGAAAGAAGCCCCGTAGTATCTATAAAGCAGTTACACAATGAAAGGGCAGTCGACTGAAGAAAGCGGGACTGGAGGTAAAGGAAAGTGAACTTAGAACTAAGGTGCCAACTGGGATGGGTAATAGAAAGGGGGACGTAAGTTGAGACGGGCTGGATAAGAGTCCATAACGAAAGAACTTGACTAGGGGAAGAAATAGCGCACTTCATCATACAGAACTAATCGAAGTGTTATAATCTAAACAAACTACCCGAGAGATATGCGCGTGAAAACTGGAGATTCATCTTGGAAGAGGAGAGAGGGATAAAACTGATTAGTGGAAATGAGTAAATGTAAAGGTCGATAAAAAAGATTCTTTCTTAGTGCGTTGCTGCAGCGTATATGCAACACAGCGTGACTCTGTTGGTGGTATATAACCACTGACATGTTGGCAAGGTGTTAATATGACCTTCAAACTGGAACATTTCGATTTTCCCTTGTGTAAGTGACGATTGCTACGTGAACATATGTCGGGCTGCATTTAGTGCGGTGATAAGGGTTGGGGAGTGCCAGGAATAACTTCTTTAAACCCTAGGGAAGGTGGCGTGACATATCTCTCTACAGTCTGAAGACTGGACGCTCGTTTTTGCTGCAGCGAATGTCCCTAATGGCCTCAGGGAGGCACCTTTAGGACGTAGGTACGTGATAGCGGCAGACATCGGTGCATGTATGAGTGGTCGCCACTAAAAAACTGCAGAGATTATTGGACTGGAACGATGCAGCCTGTTCATAGGCTTTCAGATTCCAGGAACACTATTCTAGTTTAACATACCTGAGGGAATGTTGAAATAAATTCAGTTTAGGAAGAATCCAAACCTTAACTGGAAGTAGATAAGTAGCTAGTACGTTATTAGTAATTAAAGAGTTAACTGAAAATGGTTAACTTTATAAAACTGATACCAAACGAAATTAAGAAATAATAGTTATTACAGCCATTAATTTCTCATAGATTACTTCAGTGTATAGAAAGCAGATCTTTATGTAAACGAGATACAGATGAATAGAAACGTTAATAACGGGAATCTTGCTAGTAAAACACAAATGTCCCAGGTGCAGAAAATAACGTTGGACTTCACACATTATTTCTCGGAAACCAGGCTGAGGTGCTCCTGGAAAGCGAAAAAACAGTGAAACTATAACTCAGATATCCATATAAAAGTAGTCGGGGAGGGAAAGGAACCCGTTGCTAAGAGACAAAGTGTTATTGTTTTCTTTTTAGAGAGGGTGGGGGTCACTAGACAAGTATTTTATCAAGTAATAATGGAAAACGTGAGGGGCGACATGGATTATTTTGATCTTAAAGAATTTACTTTTTCCGCTCATTTTTTTACGTGATTGGTTGACCAGAACAACAGCGAACTTAGACTTCGAGAGAGACAGGTTAATGTCGAAGGGAAGGAAGTCTGGTTTCTTAGAAGAGAAAAGGAAGTTTGAGAGACTACGAAAGTAGACCATCCAGAGAAAAGGCACGTCTGTTTCTGAAATTAAAAACAAGAGAAGACAGTGTGGATTTGGTGAAAGACTAATTGATAGTCAGCGGGAGGAAATCTTTCGAACTGTATGGAAATATACACTAAGTGATCAAAAGTATCCGGACACCACCAAAAACATACGTTTATCATATTAGGTGCAGTGTGCTGCCACCTACTGCCAGGTAATCAATATAAGCGACCTCAGTAGCCATTAGACATCGTGAGGGAGCAGACTGGGGCGCTCAGCGGAACTCACGGACTTCGAACGTGATCAGGTGATTGGGTGTCACTTGTGTCATACATCTGTACGCGAGATTTTCACCCTCCTAAACATCCCTAGGTCCACTGTTTCCGATGGGATAGTGAAGTGGAAACGTGAAGGGACACGTGCAGCACAAAAGCGTATAGGCCGACCTCGTCTGTTGACTGACAGAGACCGCATACAGTTGAAGACGGTCGTAACGTGTAATAGGCAGACTTCTATCCAGACCATCACACAGATATTCCAAACCGCATCAGGACTCACTGCAAGTACTAAGACAGTTAGGCGGAAGGTGAGGAAACTTAAATTTCATGGTCGATCGGCTGCTCATAAGCCACACATCACGACGGCAAATGCCAAACGACTCCTAGCTTGGTGTAAGGAGCGTAAACATTGGACGATTTAACAGCGGAAAAACGTCGTGTGGAGTGGCGAATCACGGTACACAATGTGACGATCCGATGGCAGGGTGTGGGTATGGCGAATTCCCGGTGAACGTCATCTGCCAGCGTGTGTAGTGCCACAGTAAAATTCGGAGGCGGTAGTGTTATGGTGTGGTGTTTTTCATGGAAGGGGCTTGCACCCCTTGTTGTTTGCGTTACACTATCACAGCACAGGCCTAAATTTATGTTTTAAGCATCTTCTTGCTTCCGACTGTTGAAGATCAATTCAGGGATGGCGATTGCATCCTTCAACAAGATCGAGTACCTGTTCATTATGCACGGCCTGTGGCGGAGTGGTTACACGACAATAATATTTCTGTAATGGACTGGCCTGCACAGAGTCCTGACCTGAATCCTATAGAACACCTTTGGGATGTTTTGGAATGCTCACTTCATGCCAGGCCTCACAGACCGACATCGATATCTCTCCTCAGTGCAGCACTCCGTGAAGGATGGACTGTCATTTCCCAAGAAAACTTCCAGCGCCATGTTAAACGTATGCCTGCGAGAGTGGAAGCTGTCATGAATAGTAAGGGTGGGCCAACACCTTATTGAATTCCAGCATTACCGATGGAGGGCACCACCAACTTGTAAGTCATTTTCAGCCACTTGTCCAGATACTGTTGATCACATAGTGAACCTCCGTAAAGCAGGGAGTAGCAATTAGCCAAATTATTAAGCTGATGGTAACCTGTACACTCGTAATGACAGTACCTGACCTTTACGCCTCCACTCATATCCGTAGACAAAGTAAAGGGCGGTTTCAACTGGTTTTAGATGCTAGGGTACTGAATAGACTTGTTACGAAGGCAGCGGATGGTACAGCAGAACTACAGATGTAGAAGCAAATCAGTTTTCTCTCTTCGATGACCCTCAACTCACGTTACAGGTAAGTGAACTTAAAAAACAAATCAAAACCATTAACAGCGCTTTCTTTCGAAGAAAGAGCCTACCAATTTATCATCCCCGGGTTCTGATTCAACTTGTTTTGCATGCTTTTTCGTGGTCTGTATTACGTGTTGGCGAATGGGTGACTATGTATGTACCTGTGTACATGATACCTAGTGGCTAACCGCGTGACCGCTACGGTCGCAGGTTCGAATCCTGCCTCGGGCATGGATGTGTGTGATGTCCTTAGGTTAGTTAGGTTTAAGTAGTTCTAAGTCCCATAGTGCTCAGAGCCATTTGAACCTAGTGGAAACAAAGATCTTCCATCGGCACTGTGGTGTTATACAGAAGGTTCTTAATGTATTACGTCCCGGCCGAAATAATATAAGAGTGAAGAAGGGGATGTTTCTGCCAGGCGATATTAACATCTTTCGAGTTCACGTCACCTCCTCTTCCGATCTCGCTGTTGGAACAGAATTTCGATCTATCGATTCATAGGATTAATTAAGTTGTACATGAAAATCACAAAGAGCCCGATCTGACAGACCTGCATCTAAAGGTGTTGCTTTCAGTTTGATCATTTGTTGAGAGACAAAAGCTTCAGATACAGGTGTTGGATGCCAGTTCTTTGTGGAAGTGAAAGCCCAAGGATGGATGAATACCAGACAATCGCTTTTGCCAGTTTAGTAATAGACGTTCGACCAGTATGAAAAAGGGCACTGAATGAAAGGGAAAGGAGCTGTTGGCTGTGGTGTATGCTAAATGAAAATCTAGTGGTTATAAAATAGGATTCTTTTCAAATGGTTATACCGACAACCGGGCCATGTCTTTTCTTACTGCCTGTAAATAGCTGCATGAGAAACCAATTCGTTAGCTTGTAGCGTTGAAAGACAGGAATTCAAGAAAATATAGCATCCAGGAAAACAAAACGGGGTGACTGACAGTCTCTAGGTCTACCATAGGATACCGAAGACGAGGCAGCAGAGAGGGGAATCTGCGATTGTTAAGCCTCTGACGAAGTCACTTCATCTGTCCGCTCGCGCAGTGCAAAATTTAAGCGAGTTGATAGTGCCGTGGCTAAGAGCACAGTTTCAAACTTGTGCATCCTGTGTTCAAATCCAATTTTACCTTTTTCATTATGTTTTTGGGAAAGTATATAACTGTAATATTTTTGTGATAACATGAAATACAATAGAATTAATAACAAAAGAAGGAAGTATTTCAAACCTTGTCAACATAGTTCTGATCATCAAATCATATAAACTGAAGAGCCAAAGAAACTGGTACATCTACCGAATATCGTGTAGGGCCCCCACGAGCACTCAAAAATGCCTCAAGAAAATGTGGCATGGAATCGAAAAAGGCTCTGAGCACTATGGGACTTAACATCTATGGTCATCAGTCCCCTACAACTTAGAACTACTTAAACCTAACTAACCTAAGGACATCACACAACATGGAATCGACTATTGTCTGAAGTAGTGCTGGATGGTATTGACACCATGAATCATGTTCATAAATCCGCAAGACTACGAGGGGGTGGAGATCTCTTCTGAACAGAATGTTGCAAGGCATCTCTGGTACGCTGAATAATGTTCATGTCTGGAGAGTTGTGTGGCTTGCGGAAGTGTTTAAGCTCAGAAGAGTATTGTTGGAGCCACTCTGTGGCAATTCTGAATGCGTGCGAAGTTGCATTCTCCTGCTGATATTGTCCAAGTCTCTCGGAATGCACAATGGACATGAATGGATGCGGTGATTAGACCTGATGCTTACGTACGTGTCACCTGTCAGAGTCGTATCTAGACGTATCTGGTATCATATATCATTCCAGCTGCACACGCCCCACACCGTTACAGAGCCTCCACCAGCTTGAACAGTACCCTGCTTACATGCCGGGTCCATGAATTCATGAGGTTGTCTCCACACCCGCACACGTCCATCCGCTCGATACAATTTGAAACAAGACTCGTCTGACCAGGCAACATGTTTCCAGTCATCAACAGTAAAATCACGGTGTTGACGGCCCCCCGGCGAGGCGTAAAGCTTTGTGTCGTCCAGTCATGTAATCTTAGTAATAGTAATTGAAACTGAGAAACATATAACCTGTAGTATTTCAGTTTTTTCCTTTACTGAATCTCCAAGAGAAGCCGTACATCTAAATATATATAGAGACTCCGCAAGCCACCGTACGGTGCTTGGCTGAGGGTAACCGGTACCACTACTTGTCGTTTACCTTCCCGCTCCACTTGTAAATAGAGCGAGTGAAAAACGACTATCTATATGTCTCCATGTGAGCCCTAATTTTCCGTCTCTTACGCGCAGTGTATGTTGGCGGTAGTAGAATTGTTCGTCAGTCAGCATCGAATGCCGGTTCTCTAAATTTTCTAAATAGAGTTTCTCGAAGAGAACGTCGCCTTCCCTCCAGGGAATCCCATTTGAGTTCCCATAGTATTTCCATAGCACTTTACTGTTGTTCGAACCTACGGATAATAAATCTAGCAGCCCGCCTCTGAATTGCTTCGACGTCTTCCTTCAATCCCATCCGGTACCGACCGTAAACACTCGAGCAGGACTCCAGAATAGCTTGCTCCAGGATCCTATATGCGGTCTCTTTTACAGGTGAACCACTCTTTTCCAAAATTCTCCCAATAAACAGAAGTCGACCATTCGCCTTCCCTACCTCAGTTCCCACATGCTTGTTCCACCTTATATTGCTTTGCAACGTGACGCTCAGTTATTTAAGCGACTTGAGTTTGTCAAGCAGGACACTAATACTACAGTATCCGAACATTGCAGGTTTGATCTTCCTACTCATCCGCATTAACTTTCATTTTCCCATATTCAGGGTTAGCTGCTATTCATCTCACCAATTGGAAATTTTGTGTAAGTCGTCTTGTATCTTTCTACAGGGACTCAACTTCAACACCTTACCGTACACCACATCATCATCAGCAAACAACTGCAGATTGTCACTCATCCTATCAGCCAAATCATTTATGTGTATAGAACAACAGCAGTCCAATCAGACTTCCATGGGGCAGTCCTGACGATATCCTTGTCTCAGATGAAGACTCGCCGTCAAGGACAACATACTCGGTTCTATTATTTAAGAAGTCTTCGAGCCACTCACATACGAGTCTGTGAGCTTACCCCATATGTTTTCAACTTTCTTTAGCTCTGTTGTGATTTTTTGGTTGAACTTTTTTACTACATGGTTGTTGTACTCATTTTTTGTGCCAATGAGTGATATTGTTTGTAATTATTTTCACAGTTATCTTTGTTGAGTGGGATATTATTTAGTCTGTATAACATGTGTCGTAGGGCCGCAAATTTTTGAGTTTGGGAGTGGTTGGATGTAGTACGTATAACTTTATCTGTGGCTGTTAGCTTTCTGAAAATGACACATGTGTGCTTATGGTTGTCTCTCGTTATTGTTATATCCAAGGAACGTATTTGATTTTGTGTTTCTTTTTCCATGATGAACTGAATATTTATATGTATATTATTTATGTTTGAATGGAGTTTATCAGTTATCTCTGTTGGTTCGTCCACCACATACATAATGTTATCCGCACATCTGTACCAGTAAAAAATTTTGAATCCTTACTTTGTGATTACTGTATCAAAGACTGTATTTTCAACGTATTTGAGGAATATGTTTGCTAATGTTCCTGACATTGGGGGTCACTCAAATCTAGTTTTATTGTGTCCTCAATAGGTATTGAGGTGTATATGTACTCTGTGTCAAAACAGGTGAGCGATGCAGTTTCTGGAATTTGTAATTCTTTTATTTGTGTTATGAGTTCATTTGTGTTTTTCACTTTCCGCTGGTCTTCATTTCATGCTGCTACTTTATAATGTTGCTCATGTGTTTTTCCACATGGTATGATGATGTGTTCACGAAATTAACAACAGGCCTCAATGGAGTAAGGGCTTTGTGAACCTTGGGTTGGCTTCTGAGTGCTAATGCTTTTCGGTTTGTGTGTCTGATGTGCTGTTTTTGTGTATCTGTGAGTATGTCTTCGATGTCTCTGATGTTTTTTATGTATGTCTGCAAACGTGATGTTGTATCAAGTCCGCAGCTCGTGGTCGTGCGGTAGCGTTATCGTTTCCCGCGCCCGGGTTCCCGGGTTCGATTCCCGGCGGGGTCAGGGATTTTCTCTGCCTCGTGATGACTGGGTGTTGTGTGATGTCCTTAGGTTAGTTAGGTTTAAGTAGTTCTAAGTTCTAGGGGACTGATGACCATGGCTGTTAAGTCCCATAGTGCTCAGAGCCATTTGAACCTTTTTTTTTTGTGGTATCAGATTTCAATTTTGTAATATTGGTAGAGTAGAAGAAATCTTTAGATTTTTCTATATATTTCCGAGCAGTTCCAGTCATTGGGCAGTTAATCCAAAGTGTCTAAGATTGACCAAAGTGATAGTCTACGTGCTACTGCAGTTAACACCGAAATTCAATGAGATTAGTTTGTAAACCTCTACTGGGTTAGGTTAGATCATGTTAATAACTTTCACGTCAGTGCTACGTCTTCTCGGGGAGCTGAAAGTTTTTTATGAACATTATTTCAATAAAAGATTGTTCTGGTTTCTCTGGTGTGGTCATATTTATTCTGTGTTACATATATTGCCCTGTCATATGACCCTGTCAAGCGCGCAAGTAGACCACTTCTCCAAGAGCCAAGGAGTTCTGTAGCTCGGGGTTTTCTTTCTGGAACCTTCATTTTGGGCACCTGAGTTATTGATGCTTACAACACAAACCGACGACGAGGACAAGCGGACAAGTATAGCAAATTTTACCTAAAGTAGTGACGAGACTGTCCAATATCTTAGAGTACTTCCCACCATACCAAATTATCGACTAGGAAAAGTACGGAAACTCGCCAGCAACATTTATTGGGGCAGGAGTAAAGGCGCTATAACTGACTAAAAAATATCTTGAGGAATTAAGAAAGTATTTCCTGCATTACAACGTAACTGGCATACGAAAATTGTGAGAAAGCCGAGCTGATATACCTTTTGCGGCAACACTTCAGTTTCTAATTGTTTAAATCCATGTATGGTCTCGTAATCGCGTTTCTTTTCCATGAAGATTTAGCAGAATTTTATACAGAGTTCTGAGTTGTAATTATCAGACGTGGCTCAACCTGACTTGCGGCAGTCAATGCTGTTCCTTTTACAACTACTCTCCAACTAGCAAAATCAGCTTGTGATGATCCTGGCCAAACTTGAAGTAGCATGACCAAGAAAATTTTAAGATACCACCACCACTGTAATTTTAAGCCGGGCAGATTTACGCACCCTATCTGGGACGTATTTCGTCCTGCACCATGTATCAAGTGATGCTGAGCGCCGCACATTTCTTACTGTTAATTCTGATACCAACGTGTTCAGATTAGTTGAAAGTTAAGTCCAGATGTAGACCTAGTAAATCTTTTCCATTCAGAAAGTAAATATAATTTTGAATTGCATTTTGAGATCCAAATACATGTTGCAGCCGACAGTCACAAATCTTTTCGATGTTTTAATAAAAAGAACGAATGTTATAAAGTGAGAAAGGCAAAATTACATGGTTTGACTGGAGAGTGTAAATTTGATAGCTGAAAATGACACATGTAAGAACTCATATGCGGTGTCTCTCATAATTATCCACCTGAAAAGCAACAAAGTTGATCAATACCTCCTTAGCTTAACCAACCTGTCCTCATAGGACTGTCTGCCATTAATTGGACACATCAACAGACGCAAGTATCATCACTTGACGACGAAAACATGTTTACCACTGCGTCAGCAGTGTGCATGACCTAGCACACAGAGCGGCGGTACCAAGAAGCAAGAGGGCACGTAAAGACCATGTCAGAATAAACATTCCTTTAACAGAGTATCTAAACTAAAGTCTTGTGTTTGCTCCAGAGTTAACCACAAGCGAGAAAATAATGTTCTTTGTTTCGAAACGTACAGTGCAATTATGTTCGTATTGTCAAAAGTCAAGGCAGATATCGGAAGTTCGAAACAGTAAACAATTCGACCGACAAAATATGATACTCAGGCACACAGAAGTAATCCACAATAGAAACACATATGATGTTCACAATGAACGTCCTCATGTCAATAAACTCCCCGATCCAAAACCGAGTTGACTGAAATATTTCAGTGAATGACACGTGCGCTCTCAGAGTGAACAGAGTGTCGTTTAAATCTTAAACTGGCACAGGCTCATCAATACCAATTATTAATCCGTAGGTGTACAAGAAATTAGGCTCCAAGAAACAAAACGAATTACTGAGTTCGCTATTTAATTCCAGCATATCAACAACTACTGGTCAAAGATCAATTTATTTGCTGTTGTGGCACACAAGCAGTTTACCAAACTGGAAAGATTTAAAGTTGTCAGTTCTCAGCTAGCAACATACGCTGGAGTTTACTGGAGTTTACTGGAGAGCAGGGTGGAGGTCTGTTGTGTTTCCTGATGAAAACTGGGTCCCTTTATGTGTCAGTGATGGCCAGTTCAGGTCCAGCAACTCAACATCCTGCGTGCGAGACACATTAGACCTACACCTGCAGTTATGATTTGGAGTGTGATTTCCTATGACAGTGGGAGCAGTCTCATGGTCATCCCACACACCCTGAATGCAAATTTGTGCGTCAGACTGGTGATTCTACGTGTTGTGTTGCCATTCTCGATCTGCATTCCAGTGGGTGTTTTCCAACAGGGTAACGCTCACCCTCATTCTGATGTTGTAACCTAACATACGCTACAGACATGTTTACAGTCGAGAACATATGAGATTTCATCGAACGACTACTCCAGCGTCATCCGCAAATAGCATTAACTGTCTCCCTTTAAGATCGACCAAGTGCAACAGACATGAAACTCCATCCCACAAACTGATATCAGGTACCTCTGAAACACAGTATATACACGTTTGCGTGCTTGCATTCAGCATTCTGGTTGTTACACTCGTTATTAATGTGCCACCATTTCGTATTTACAATGACTTGTCTCGCGCTTGCAATATTATTCACTTAAATATGTTACTTAGACAAACATATTCTCAAAATTTCTACATTTATTATTCTTTAGTGTTGTAAATGTTTTTATAAGTCTGTTTTCAATGTACTAATCATTTCAGGACACTTTTCTTTACCATTCACCTTGCAGCAAATAAGATTCATACTCATGTCCCAACGAAAAAGGTACTATAGTTATTAGGAACGTATGGCAACACTTTCTCCGAAAAAACTACTACCATTAAAGATTTCAAGACGGTCATAACGTTGAAGCTGAGTACCGTGTAAAAATTTTGCAAAGTACGCAAGAATTCCTTTGCGTTAAAAGATAAAGTGAAACGGAAACTGTGCCGCCCAGAACAGAATAGTGTTATAGCACCTATAATCAATAGACAGTTGGCAACACCAAGCGTGGTGGTAGAAAAACCAAATGATTCATTTCAAATATGTGGAGCTTTCAAGGTGATAGTCACTGTGCAGTCCACCACTCATTCATATCCTATTATGAAATCAGAGGAACTGAGGAATAAATTTGAAGGCGTTGTATACCTTGCATAACTTTATCTCATGGAGGCTTATTTACAAATACCTCTGGGTGGTTTCAGTCAAAGTTTCATGGAAGGAAAGGGACACAGCAATTAGTAACAGTTACATTACTTTTTTTTACTCTTGTATAACTAGATTTCGGCTCTATATAGCCATCTCCATTGCTAAAATGTTAGGAGAATTACACTATCAGAATTAATTTACTTTACATAGAACAATAAGTTAAACACCATGTCATCCAATAGCAGCTATCCATTGTGGTCAACATACCATTCGCATTACATCCAACAAATTCGTGGCAGTAAGTGTTACCGCATGACCTTTTTGGTGTATAAGCAGAAGGAAACAGAGCTGGTTGTTTGCAGCAAGTGCAACAGCATAGTTTATGTCATGTAGTGCAAGTTACGGCCTCTATGTTACAAATTAACCAACAGTGCTCCATTTGAATACAGTAATTTACAAACCCTTTTTTTAACATCTAAAATCAGTAAGTATATTTTCATATCGTTTTGAAACATTCAAGAAATGTCGCCTCACAACGTGCTTGCTCATATCTTAGTGATGGAGCAGTCCATCAAAACCCATGCAAAGAACCATTAATAGGTTCTTACAGATCTACCTTATACAAGATTGTTCCTTATTAAATCAAAGCTGGACAAAGCTGTATGGCTGTAATCACTAACTTTGGTCTATACCGACACCAGAGGTTACCATTTACGATTACCATTGCTACAAGTGTACGTTCCGGACGTGCTTAGAACTACTAATTAGAAAGTCTCCTCTCACTGTGAACTACATGTTTCATGAAAAATTTTGCACTAACTGACACGTAATTGGGAATCAGTTTCAAAAATTTTGCAAGTCGCAAATTTAAAATGTAATTAAGGTATGTGCACAATCTTCCAGCGCTAAGTACAGTAGTACGACAGATTCTGTCTGCACACAGCATCAGGCCGACACTGCAACATGTTAAAGCGATTAGAAAACTTCCAGCTTTCAAAGAATTCAAGCAAATACGTGCTGCGCTAAGACAAATATATTACTAGTGGAAGTTCATCCCAAATGTTACAACTATAACCGAACAGCTTCATAAATTATTGCCAAAAGCACAATATAGAACTGGAACAGTGGATGCCAATATGCATTAGACACTTTGAGACGAAGTTTGGTCGATACCAAATGTCTACCGACATATGACTCACATAAAATGCTAAAAATTGAAGCTGGTGAGTCCGAATACAGATTCGGTGCAGTTTTGTGGTACGGACAATATGCTTTTGAACAGCCTACAGCATTCACTTCGAATACACCGATAATTAGTCAGAGGATCTATATTTACACTGATAAAGACACACTTGCGATTATTTTCTCTCTAAAAACGTTGCACAACTGACCACTAACCGTTTTATGACAGAAGAAGTTGGTTCAAGAACCGAGACAACGGCGATAGCAACACTGGATGCCCAATACATCCTAGAAATACACCCTCACATTAAACTAAAACAAGACACAAGCATGCAACACAGCAAAAGTTCGATTAATTATCAGTGCAGACATAAACGCACTCTTCGGGTTACGGTATGTAACCACAACGGACGAGAGGGGCAAATAATAACAGTGAACATGACATAAGCCTCAGAGGAAGATGGCGAAGCTGACACAGACAACAATGCAGCCGATGATGATGATGACGACATCCTTCACAAAATCATATGGTACATGAGCCGTGACTCGTAATTGTACCAAGAGTTACGTAGAACCTGTACGGTATACATAGGCACACAGCATAGTAGCAGTTTTACAGCATCTAATTAGAAACTGAAACTAACAATACATTACACAGAAGTCATTCATTGAACATCCTTTTTGACTCAGCAGATAGCTATATCATAAATTCAGCAAATGCACTAAAATGCGATTTTTCCCCAGACTTTACTTCAGTAAATACATTTCGAACTCGTCCCCATAATTTTATATATTCAAAACCCTTCCAAAATTAGATATATTATATAATTAACCGAAGTAATATACCCCCAAAAACTCATCTTATATTTTGCACGTAACAACATGTTCTACTCCCACAAGAAATTAAAACTATAATGAGATCTGATGATCTCCACACGCCATTTTAGTTTGTGCAAACAATAATGGCGATTAAACTACACACAATACACGAGACGCCCTGCCTCCTTACTGTATTACACACATCTTAAGTGCACTAAGTTACCCCTTACACAAAATAGAAATAAACTCAAAAATTCTTACAACTAGACATGAAAATACACTTATTTATACACTAAGCATGCCATTCGTCTTTTACAAGGTGCAGGTCCGCCAAAGTTGCGTCTTATAACATTTATCTCGCTTGTGTGAGTATGTTTCGAACTTCACTTCTTTCCGCTTTTTCACCTGCTCAAATTCGAGCCCTCTGTCCTCATTCACCAAACGATTCAAACGTTTACATACAAAATTTGTGACTACTGCTGGAACACATTTTTAGATTCAGGAAATGCACACTTCCCTTCTTCATCAATATCGTTCATTTCACTTTCAGGCTGCACATTTTTAATTTCACATTTGTTCCTTCAAGAGATTATTTTCAATATTCCATCCTCTCTCCTCCATATCTACTGCACACATTACATCAGACAAAGCTCAATTTCATTGTAACCTTCAGACAATTCATTAAATACTTCATTCACACCGGTTCCGTCTTTCCTCACTTCAAGATCTCATGCTACTTTGTATTTCTCCCGTGGCCCCCAGTGATACAATAGTTACTTCAAGATTTTTCCATATATTTCCAGTTAGTAACAAAATATTCATTTTTCTCCTTATCGTACCATTCTGTGGTAACATCATTTCCTAAACAAATATTTTCCTCTTTACCCATTTCTAGATTTTCCCTATCTACCTCTAAAGTATCTGTAGCATTTAAATCTCTTCCGAAACAATTATACTGTCTCCTTCCATCGAATAAACGATCTCAGTAGTTGTAACATTCTTACAATCTACCACAAAAGTTTGAACTTCGTTTCTCTTAAACAAACCTTACTTATTTCCAACAAATCACTAGTAACTTTATCACAGTTAACTCCATTAACATTCTCCGATAACTTATAAGCTTTATTACTTAAATCATCCAACACTTCTGTGGATAAATTACGGAAATTACCAATACCTCCGACAACCTCCGCCTAGACATCACTCATAACCAGCTGACGAGAATAGTACTACGTCACACTCACCAGTACTTTCGTATATTTCCGTCGATACACTACAAAATATTTCTGCAACTGACAAGACTATAGCTTCGCCGCCTTCACACATAGATAGCTTCATGTACATCCTCCGATACAAAGTCATCTACCTTACTTACATCAATATTAACATAATTGTTGCTGCTGACTAATGCCTCATTGGAATTCGTCATACATGCACCCCCACCAAATTCAGATCACTTCTGCCTGTCTTTTGATCACAAAATCTTTCAACAAAAATACATTTATTCCATCATTCACTTCCCTTTCACAAGATAAATCCTGTAACACTGTGTCATCATCATCGAATCTCTCAACACATTTTACCATATTTCTGACGCTCTCTTTATGGTCGCGCTGCTTAAAATCATTCCTCATGTTACTTTTATTTGTTATAGCCTACTTCTCTCACATTTGTGGCTTCCTTGCCGAATTTTCGACACCCACAGAATTTTTTTAAAAATGCTTCCTTTTCAATGCCAGTTTATTTCACCATATTCAGACCTGAGATGCGGTGATCTCTAATTTCCCGTTCTCGTATTTTGCTGTCGCTATTCGTGGATATCCCGCTCCTCAGATCTTCGTTCCCGTTTTTGATTCCATTTTGAAAGTTCCCGTTTACATTCCCCCTTTGAAAACCTTCATCATGGTGATAATTATTTCTGCTATGGTCATTATAATTAGTGTGGATATTATTACTGTTCCTATTCTAGTATCCATTTCCCTGTCTACTGTTTACGTTATTTGGTATGAATTTCAACGCTTGTTTCAGTTTCCCCATGTAATCTAAACTTCGTCAATGGAATTTTTCCGACTGTGGACATGATTCCGTTGTAAAAATTTCGGTATTAGTCTCTTGAGCGTCACAATCTCCGATTTATATTATGCAACTCAACCAGTTCACGCTCACAAAAATGTCACATCGAGCTACTTCCATATTTGAAATTTGGTCTGTTTAGGAATTCATTCTGAAGTCAGGTTTATTTCGGTTCACTCCAGTATTTGTTCAAGAAACAACTCTCAGACACCTCATACACAGTAAATGTGGCTCTGATTAAACATGACCATGATTGTATATTACCGTCAAGACATATTTGGTAGACTTCATTTTTGCCTCTTCCGACATTCCTAAAAAAGAACAATGTCCGCATGCAACAATAAAATCAACTCGATGGATGTTTCGACGATTTGCAAAACACTTTGGCGCTCTCGGTAGAAGGTGGTCTTAGGTGCATCGCCACGGTTTGCGCAGCTCCCCCCGAGGGAGGTTCGAGTCCTCCTTCGGGCATGGGTATGTGTGTTGTCTTTAGCGTAAGTGAGTTTAAGTTAGATTAAGGAGTGTGTAAACCTAGGGACCGATGACCTCAGCAGTTTGGTCCCATAGGAGCTTCCCACAAATTTCCAAAATTTACAATATTTTTCTAATGCATCGACTCTGGTGTTAACCAGGCCAACCTCCTCAGAAATTTTGCCCATGTTTACCCTTGTAACTTTTAAATCTATATCAATAACTCCTTCATTACCAGATTTAATTTTTGCACATCAGCTTTTACACTTTCAATTTTTTAATTGAGATCAGAATTTCCCTGTTCTAATCTTATTCTCAACGACGCTACACTGGATTGTATATCCAGCAAAATTTACATTTACTGTGATGGCGTATTATCTGAATGCTTTCATCTCCTCTCTGATTTTGGATTATCTGCCGCATCAGAAATACTGTCCCTATCAATAGAAGCACATTCAGTATTTGGACTAGCTAGCCCACTAACATTATCTGAACCACAAAAAGTGAGTGAATGCTTAATGTCAGGAAGCTCCATCACTGACGGTAACTCCGTGGTTCCACACATTTAGCACTACTGGCGCATGCACTTAACTTATCGTTCATGCTTGCTGCTTCTACTGTATTGCTGCTGCCAAAGGTATAAGTGCTGTCGAAACCGACGCTGATGAAAGAAGTCGCCGCCGGTGGTCTGCTCTGCCATTTCCTCCGTTAAGGCTGCGTTCACACTGCCGGCCGGGCCGAGCCGAGCCTGGCAGGGCCGCCGCCCGCTTCGATATCAAACACATGGTTTTGAATTGCGGTGTTCACACTGGCGGCCGGGCCGCGCCGACACGGCGTGAGCCTCCCGGAGCCGAGCCGAGGAAATTCCGAGTGTTAAATATTGCCGGCGCGAGCCGACCGCAGGCGCGAGCCTGTGGAGCAGCACTACAGCTTCTGCAGTACACGCATCACACGTCTCCCTTCTGCTTTCTTCACAAGTGTGACTGCACACATCTTTTGTTTTAAGATGTTACCTCACATTTCACAATCAGTGAGGAAAAATTACGTTTATTATGATGATACATGCGAAATTACTTTTATTTCATTTATTTAATCTACCGTATTTACATGCATTTACAACAATAGCTTGCCAGCGATCGCGGCATTGCCGCCACTGAATAGTTCGCATTTACTTGTAAACGGAGACAGATGTGAGTGTCACTGAGGGACGGAAATGTGTCCCTACCAGATGATAATGCATTGTAGAAGGGTGGAGATCTTTTTAAATTTATTTATTTGGCCTCCCTCCAGCCATTTAGCCAAAGAGTGGGGATTACCTTGACAGTGCAGCGCAGCCCGCCAAGGAAGAAAAAAAAATAATGAAGAACAATGAAACGCACATCTGTGCCGATCTACAGTAGTTTCATTGACTCTCCACTATCTTTTCTGTCAAAGTAGACATCGAGACTACAGAATTGCGCTTCAGTTATCTTTTAGTTCGAAATACGAAATGTACATCATACTAATTGTAGGATGTTGATGACAAATAATTGTTTGTCTTTTGTGATGCAACGTGTGGCCAATTATAAAAGCATAGCAGATGAATTGTCCAGTAGCCGAGGGAAAAATTCTTATACATTTGGATTTATCTAGAGAATGAGACCATTAAAATAATAAGAGGGACCGGCAGTAGGTCTGCGCTGATCACTAGTAATTAGTTTTTTTCTGTCCTGCATTATATGACTACACTAAACCAAGCTGTAACCGCACGAACTCCGTGGCTTGCGGACGCGGCACTGACGCCACTGAATAGCTCGCATTACTTGAGACCAGAGACAAATATCAGTATCATTATCATTTCAAAAACTTTTTGGTACTTTTAGCTACATTTCATTCCCAACAACGTATGGTCTAAAACGGATCTAACAGTAAGCTAACCGCTACATAACTTTTTCACTACAAGATTTGTAAATCAAGTGCACGACGTTGACAAATAGCATCATTTCACAATGACTGTTAAGAAATATGGAAAGATAAATGATTCAATACGAAGCTAAGATGTTGCACTACCACGTGTACAAAAATCAGATTCTTTAGCCGCATACTTTCTTCAAAATCGGTTGGGAAGCGTTACGAAACTAAGAAATCACGCGAAACGAAAAGTAGACTTTTTCTTTTTTCACGACCTAAGTAACGCTTTTAAGGAAAAAAAAAGTTCATAAAACGATGTGGCGAAGTCTTATATACCGCTAAGAATTTTTAAAACATGAAAATCGGAGAAGTGGATTTTCCCCCATTTCGCCGTCCCGGCTCGGCGCGGCGCGCAATGTGAATGCACTACTCGTCGGCCTAAGCTGGCTAGGCACGAGCCGAGCCAGTACGCGTCAGCCCGGCTCGGCCCGGCCGGCAGTGTGAACGCAGCCTGGACTCCACTGCTGCTGGCCGTTGCAGACTAACTCAGCACACATTTGTGCAGCATTCCTCTTCTTTCTTGAAGTTCAGTGCCTAACTTCCACACACCTAACTTTTGTTACCGATTCCCTCACACACACATCTGCTGCAAAATTTTATACTCGGAGCCTCTACACAAACTACCTACAATGCAATAGATTTGGGGCCTGGATCCAACAATATGGTAAAGTGTTAAAATTACAGCTATAACTGGAAAGCGATTAAATTCATGTTCCAGACGAGCCTACAACTGTGACGGTACCTAACGCTTTTTTGATAGTTTGCAGATGCTCTTCCAAACAGCAACCTATATGAACAAACCAGTTGTGTCTCTACCAGTGATTACTCATACTTTAAGTACTTGAGCTATGGCTTTGTTTAAAAGGAATAACTCCATGCGGTATGCAGTCACAGGATCGAGCAGTGCACATCTGATTTCATTGGCTGAAGGCCGTCCCCGCCAAAAATACATCGCTCTTAAAGTCTACAGACGTGATATGACTTAACGTGATCAGTCCCAGGACTAACCTATCATATTAAAACTACGTTTGTGTAATAGGATGTGTAGAAGTGAAAATATTAGCAGAAGGCAGAAGAAGATGGCGATCATTCGTTGCATCTCTATGCTCCACAGCAGGATTAAAGTAATTAATAATAATAAAAAAATAGCAAATAACGTTTAAATAAAGAAATGTTATACACTTTTGTTCGCACTCAAACCATTTGCAATATATATTGCTAAGGGTCTCTTTATAAATACATAAGTCATCATTCCTGCGCAAGTGTGCTTACGTTAAATAACAACAGACAGTCTTTAAATTGTGTTTAAACAATTATTAATGCCCTCTTGATACAAGCGTCTTTTGGCTTTCTTTCAGTTGTGGTGTCCGCTGACACATGCGACGTACCACTTTTTAATTAGCACAGTTTTTAATAGCACTTGTAGTCAACATTTAAATAAAGTTTCTCCAAAAATAGTGAACTTTTGGTTAAATGACTTCACAAGTATGACAATATGTGAGGTATTCGTGGTGTACTCATTTTCTGTGTAATTGTGGAGAATATGATGTCCTCACAAACGTTTGCGTAGAAACAAGATATAAAAGACGTGATAAGTCAATATATAAAAAAGACACTGATGAATGACTTCCTGGGATGATAGCTACTGTGCAATGCTATCATTTGAGACTCTGAAATTATTGGTATATCTGAACACTTCTTAAATAAGGAGATAATTCAGAGGCTTCCTTTACCAGGATACAGGTTGGCTGGCAGCTTTTCTAGGAGCTCTTTGCGGTGTGGGGGAGTAGCCATGTATGTGAAAAACGGTATCCCATTTGAGTCAATTGATGTTTCAAAGTACTGCACTGAAAAGGTGTTTGAATGTTGTGCAGGTGTGGTTAAATTTAGTGGAGCTAAACTTCTTACTGTTGTTATTTATAGATCCCCAGACTCCGATTTCACAACATTTTTGCTAAAGCTAGAGGAGGTTCTTGGTTCACTTTATAGGAAATACAAAAAGTTAGTTATATGTGGTGACTTCAATATTAATTGTATAAGTGATTGTGCAAGGAAAAGGATGCTGGTAGACCTCCTTAATTCATATAATCTTATGCAAACCGTATTCTTTCCAACGAGAGTGCAAGGGAACAGTAGAACAACCATAGACAATATTTTTGTTCATTCGTCATTATTAGAAGGGCATTCTGTTAGCAAAAAAGTGAATGGCCTTTCAGATCATGATGCACAAATTTTAAGTCTAAAAGATTTTTGTGCTTCAACACATGTTAAATATAGTTACCAACTTTTTAGGAAAGCTGATCCAGTTGCTGTACAGACTTTTGTAAACCTTATCAAGGAACAAGATTGGCAAGATGTTTATAGTGCTGATACAGTAGACGATAAATATAATGCTTTCCTCAAGACTTTTCTCGTGCTCTTTGAAAGTTGCTTTCCGTTAGAACGTTTAAAACAGGGTACTAGCACAAACAGGCAGCCTGGGTGGCTGACTAAAGGGATAAGAATATCTTGTAGAACAAAGTGGCAATTATATCAAAACGTTAGAAACAGTCAAAATCTAAATGCAGCAGCCCATTACAAACAGTATTGTAAGGTGCTTAAAAAAGTTATTAGGAAGGCAAAAAGTATGTGGTATGCAGATAGAATAGCTAAGTCTCAGGATAAAATTAAAACCATATGGTCAGTCGTAAAGGAAGTGGCTGGTCTGCAGAGACAGGTCGAGGATATAGAATCAGTGCGTAGTGGGGATGTCCGTGTTGCTGATAAGTCGCATATATGTACAGTACTTAATAATCACTTTCTGAATATAGCAGGTGAACTAAATAGAAACCTAGTCCCAACAGGGAATCATACAGCGCTCTTAGAAAAAAGTGTTCCGAGACTGTTACCTGAAATGCTCCTCCATGATACTGACAAGAGGGAGATTGAGTTAATAATTAAATCACTAAAGACCAAGAACTCTCATGGATATGACGGGGTATCTAGCAGAATACTGAAGTATTGTTCCACGTATATTAGCTCAGTACTTAGCCATATCTGTAACTTTTCCTTTAGCAGTGGTCGGTTTCCTGACCGATTAAAGTACTCGGTAGTGAAGCCACTTTATAAAAAGGGAGACAGGGATAATGTTGACAATTATAGACCTATTTCTATGCCATCGGTGTTTGCTAAAGTTATCGAGAGGCTTGTATATACAAGGTTACTGCAGCATTTAAATTCACATAATTTGCTGTCAAATGTACAGTTTGGTTTTAGAAATGGCTTAACAACTGAAAATGCTATATTCTCTTTTCTCTGTGAGGTTTTGGACGGATTAAATAAAAGGTTGAGAACGTTAGGTGTTTTCTTTGATTTAACGAAGGCTTTTGACTGTGTTGACCACAAAATATTACTGCAGAAGTTGGAACATTATGGAGTAAGGGGAGTAGCTTACAATTGGTTCGCCTCCTACTTTAAGAACAGAAAGCAGAAGGTAATCCTCCGCAATATTGAGAGTGGTAATGATGTTCAGTCCCAATGGGGCACTGTTAAATGGGGCGTTCCCCAAGGGTCGGTGCTGGGGCCACTGCTGTTCCTTATTTATGTAAATGATATGCCTTCTAGTATTACAGGTGATTCAAAAATATTTCTGTTTGCTGATGACACCACCTTGGTAGTGAAGGATCTTGTGTGTAATATTGAAACATTATCAAATAATGTAGTTCATGAAGTAAGTTCGTGGCTTTTGGAAAATAATTTGATGCTAAATCACAGTAAGACTCAGTTTTTACAGTTTCTAACCCACAATTCAACAAGAACTGACATTTTAATCAGACAGAATGGGCATGTTATAAGCGAGACGGAACAGTTCAAGTTCCTAGGCGTACGGATAGATAGTAAGCTGTTGTGGAAAGCCCATGTTCAGGATCTTGTTCAGAAACTAAATGCCGCTTTATTTACCATTAGAACAGTATCTGAAATAAGTGACATTTCAACACGAAAAGTAGTATACTTCGCATATTTTCATACGCTTATGTCATATGGTATTATTTTTTGGGGTAATTCTTCTGATTCAAAAAGGGTATTTTTGGCTCAAAAACGGGCTGTTCGAGCTATGTATGGTGTAAGTTCGAAAACCTCTTGTTGACCCCTATTCAATAGTCTGGGAATTTTGACATTGCCCTCACAGTATGTATTTTCTTTAATGTCGTTTGTTGTTAGCAATATTAGCTTATTCCCAAGAGTTAGCAGCTTTCACTCAGTTAATACTAGGCAGAAATCAAATCTGCATGTGGAATGCACTTCCTTGACTCTTGTGCAGAAAGGAGTGCAGTATACTGCTGCATCCATTTTCAATAAGCTACCACAAGAACTCAAAAATCTTAGCAGTAGCCCAAACACTTTTAAGTCTAAACTGAAGAGTTTCCTCATGGCTCACTCCTTCTATTCTGTCGAGGAGCTCCTGGAAGAGATAAAAAATTAAGCAAATTCCAGTGTTACATTCTTGATTTTCTTTATTTAAACTAACGACTTGTTTCATTTTATCTGTTTCTACAATCGTGTTATAATTTCATGTATTGACTCGTTCCATGACCATGGAGACTTCTCCTAAATGTGGTCCCACGGAACAATAAATAAATAAATAAAAAATAAATAAATAAATCGTATGTTGAAATCGCATGAATTGTTTAAATGTGGTTAATTGAGAAATTCATAGTTAAAATATTTGTTCTTGTTGTGGTCTTCAGTCCAGTGACTGTTTTGATGCAGCTCTCTATGCTACTCTATCCCGTGCAAGCTTCTTCATCTCCCAGTACCTACTGCAACCTACATCCTTCAAATGGTTCAAATGGCTCTGAGCACTATGGGACTCAACTGCTGAGGTCATTAGTCCCCTAGAACTGAGAACTAGTTAAACCTAACTAACCTAAGGACATCACAAACATCCATGCCCGAGGCAGGATTCGAACCTGCGACCGTAGCGGTCTTGCGGTTCCAGACTGCAGCGCCTTTAACCGCACGGCCACTTCGGCCGGCCCTACATCCTTCTGAATCTGTTTAGTGTATTCATCTCTTGGTCTCCCTCTACGATTTTTACCCTCCACGCTGCCCTCCAATACTAAATTGATGATCCTTTCATACTTCAGAATACGTCCTACCAAGCGATCCCTTCTTCTACTCAAGTTGCGCCACAAATTTCTCTTCTACCCAATTCTATTCAATATCTCCTCATTAGTTATGTGATCTACCCATCTAATCTTCAGCATTCTTCTGTAGCACCACATTTCGAAAATTTATATTCTCTTCTTGTCCAAACTATTTATCGTCCATGATTCACTTCCATATATGGTTACACTCCATACAAATATTTTAAGTAACGGCTTCCTGACAATTAAATCTATAGTCGAAGTTAACAAATATCTCTTCAGCAGAAACACTTCCCTTGCCATTGCCAGTCACTGTGAAATATTACTTCCTGTACTCTTAAAGATACTGAAAATGTTGTTGTATCACTGAATTCGCTTCGTTTTTCTGAGATCGCAGATGGTTTCAGATTTGCTTTAATACTCGACTGTAAATTATCATAGATTCTCAAAGGGCTGTAAAAAGCTATCTTCTTGCTTTTCTGTCACTCCGCAAACTTTGGTGCATCTCATGCATATAGGCCATTCGAGCAACAGCCGTCCATATTCCCAGTTTGGGATTTATCCATTTCCGGCTAGGCTTATCGTCTTTCCACCTGGACTCGCCCTTACCGGTAACCCAGTTCGACATACCGTGGCGCGCCCTGAGCCCTGGGCCCACTAGCGTTCAGCCGTACAGCAATTTAAGCTTCTCTCATACAGCCTCATACGGCGAAATTGCTCTTCTACATACGCGTAACGTTACAGGGAACTACACATACACGAGGCAGCCGCCCCCGACTTTGCCTCCAGCAGTGCGGCGTAGCTGCGATCAACTGGTGACGACCAAATGGAAGTGGACGTCTTGTCTCATCCCACAGACAAGTACCCAACACCTGACGGACGGTCTCTCCATGACGTTTCTGGTGTGGTGTTCCATGGTGCCTGGGGCAAATGCTTCAGGGAGCGACGTCTCTACACCCACTATATTCGTACGTTGACAGGCGAGGAAGCAGGAAGCTAATGAAACCAGCTTCCTTAACTTCACCCTATACGACCCCTTCCCACGCTGTCCTCCCATAAGAGGGCTGATTTCTTTCCGCCAGATTCGGTACATTTCTATAGTCTTTGAGGGGTACCACACAACAAGTAATTTTGGCGTGGCACCACTCAGTGCATGTGCCAGGAACTAACTTACACTTCCACTGCAAGACTTTCAGACATTCCATTAGTTCACCAACAGTTCACCACAGGAGCGCTCTATCGCGGAACTTCTTTGACGCATCAGCCAAACAGAGTGCAGTAGCACATTCATATACCGAACGCCAACACTCTGCCAGTTCTCGACCAACTGGCTTCGGGTGACTCCAGTTGCCTATAATATTCACCAGTTATCGTCCAGGAATCTACAATTTCTGACCGGTTCTAGTCGTAGGACAGTTAACTCTGAGTGTCCAGGATGCGTCGAAGTGGTAGCGAACGCGTTTATCTATTGAGAGACTGAAATTATACTCCCTAAATTGTAGTCAATTCTGAACTGCAGTTAGATTAGTTTGCAGTTATCTACGTTAGTAATTTTTACATTAGTGCCTTTCTCCAAGTAAAAGTTGAGAATATTTTTATGTGTATTATTTTAGCAAATGTTTATTATGTTTCTCACGTGTTGCGGTAGTTACTCCCTTTAAATATATCGCCCTGTGACGTGAGCGTGGCAAACGTGCTGGTAGGCCGCTTTCCTACAGGCTCGGATATCTGTAAATGGGAGTGCGCTTCATGGTACATTTATGTTGAAGTTATTGATGAATACAACAGTCAGTGGTAAATATCGTCCTCGAGTCCAACAATACGTAAAATAATTAATGGAACTCCATCTGAATGTGTTCGCAAGTTCCGGAAAGCTCAAAAAAGAAACCTGCTATAAAATCATGGGAAAATGTTTTTCAGCGTAATGTGAAAGTGGAACTGTTTCTGGATATTAATGACCATTGGATAGGCAGGCCGTTCCCTCCTTAAATAAGTGGCTGTTTTAGATGGATTCGGTATACCGACGTTTTAATAAAAGCAATTTCCCCAAAGTGTATTCCGATCTGTCAACCCTGCGACGTGTACTTTTACGAACAGATAAAGAATTAATTCGTCATTACATAAAGTGACCTACTTCGTTTTCTTTCGTCTCGTTGTCAGATTTTGATTTCTGGAAACATTTTCGTCGCCTTACGACAGTTAACGCATAATGGCTCCATCAAAACTTAAGATATTTTCCTAGCTCTGCAACTGCCTTGTACACCCTGAGTTCCTCACGTTAGCTGCAATAGTAATTCCACTGGCAATCACTCTACCATTTGATGGCATCTGGGGAAGACCTGCGAAAGAGGACAGCTTGGTACTCTTCGTGACAGCTTGCGCGATTATTGACATCCCTACATTTTGGAACTTCTCCCAAACCTTTGTAAAGTTGAAAGCCTCATTCTGTTCCTCACCTAACCGGGTCTACTCTTCCTAATTCTGTTGCACAGTGACTGACCGGTTAACACAACGATGTGAAAATTTCTATAATCTTTTTCTAACCGACAAGGGAGACCCACAATAAATCACTTTCTCGCATAGTCGATCCCAAGGAGGGAGTACGATGAAAATTTCCTAGAAGGAAGTTTTTCAGTCGGCGAATGTGGATTTAGTGGGATGCGTCCGGTATTGTAGAGTCAGACTAACAGTTTTCGTCATAGCAAATCATTTCTCCAAGCACATTAAACTGCACTCACTACGGCGTGCGATAGGGAGGGCAATCACTAACTGTGTGACTCATCTATACTGCCAAGCACTTGGGTGACAGCAGCCGGTGAGCAGAGTGGCTGGAACACAAACGAGACAGACCTCCAGCTATTTTTCTAAAGGCAGCCCAATGAATGTGTGACCAGGAAAGTAAAGTGAATATGGAGGGCAGCGAATCACACATGAAGTTCAAGGAAAAGAAGGAGGACGAAGAGATTTTAAGTAGTAGACTGCTTAAAACAACGGAATTACACAGTTTCAAATGGTGAGAAGCCTCAGCGTTGATGCGAGGACACTACATTTTCCCTCTTCTAACCAATGGCAGTGAGAACGAAATTTGGAACTAGTACAGAAACGAATGGAACTGAGATTTAATAAACATAATGAAAGACATCAAAATCACCGGGCGAAAACGCAGTACTGAGAAGTAGCTCTGTTTAGGATAAAAATCCATCATCAATACTCGGCAGGAAAAAAGATTGCTGCAAAACTGACGCGTATTTGCTCGAAGGAGATGATTAGAAAACTTTGAGAGGTCTGTTCACCATTGATGCTCATGGATCATGTGTGTAACCCAAAGAAATGACGCTAGATACCTCCACAGTGGTAACGTGGATCTTGCGGGTTGGAACGATTTTCTTGTAGAGGATAGCGAAAAACAACGCAAAAATCCTGGGACTAAAACCACCAGGGACGGAAACGGTAACAGTAGGTAAGTATGACGCTAAAAACAGTGGCTCATTATTGCGCAGGAGATGAATAAGCAAAAAGACGTGATGAGGTCTGAAGAGAGGTAGTGATGACAGGTAGACAGAGTGGCCAATAGTGATATCGATGCTGATAGGCTGAGAGCTCAAGATGCCGTGTTTTCACCTGCCTTGGAGTAGTGCAAGCATTGATATGATAAATCGATTTTAGCTCTCGTACTGTCAAGAAGGAAAGAAGAACATGGTTTAACTTGTTGTTGACCTCGAGGTCATTATACAAGGAGCACAGTAGTGTTTCAGGGGGGGGGGGGGGGGAAGAAATTCGGCCGTATCATTTCAAAGTAACCGTTCCGGCATTTACCTGGATTAATGTAGGAAAATCACGGGAAGACTAATTCTCGATGGATAGACGCCGATTTGAATCGACATCCTCCCGCATGCTCATCTATTGTGTTAAGCTCTCCAAGTACCTATTCTGTATCATAATTATTTGCATGTAGGATTAAAGTAAGTCTTGATACATTTCGGCATATCCTTTGTCTACTGATTGTACGTAATTTGATATACACTCCTGGAAATGGAAAAAAGAACACGTTGACACCGGTGTGTCAGACCCACCATACTTGCTCCGGACACTGCGAGAGGGCTGTACAAGCAATGATCACACGCACGGCACAGCGGACACATCAGGACCCGAGGTGTTGGCCGTCGAATAGCGCTAGCTGCGCAGCATTTGTGCACCGCCGCCGTCAGTGTCAGCCAGTTTGCCGTGGCATACGGAGCTCCATCGCAGTCTTTAACACTGGTAGCATGCCGCAACAGCGTGGACGTGAACCGTATGTGCAGTTGACGGACTTTGAGCGAGGGCTTATAGTGGGCATGCGGGAGGCCGGGTGGACGTACCGCCGAATTGCTCAGCACGTGGGGCGTGAGGTCTCCACAGTACATCGATGTTGTCGCCAGTGGTCGGCGGAAGGTGCACGTGCCCGTCGACCTGGGACCGGACCGCAGCGACGCACGGATGCACGCCAAGACCGTAGGATCCTACGCAGTGCCGTAGGGGACCGCACCGCCACTTCCCAGCAAATTAGGGACACTGTTGCTCCTGGGGTATCGGCGAGGACCATTCGCAACTGTCTCCATGAAGCTGGGCTACGGTCCCGCACACCGTTAGGCCGTCTTCCGCTCACGCCCCAACATCGTGCAGCCCGCCTCCAGTGGTGTCGCGACAGGCGTGAATGGAGGGACGAATGGAGACGTGTCGTCTTGAGCGATGAGAGTCGCTTCTGCCTTGGTGCCAATGATGGTCGTATGCGTGTTTGGCGCCGTGCAGGTGAGCGCCACACTCAGGACTGCATACGACCGAGGCACACAGGGCCAACACCCGGCATCATGGTGTGGGGAGCGATCTCCTACACTGGCCGTACACCACTGGTGATCGTCGAGGGGACACTGAATAGTGCACGGTACATCCAAACCGTCATCGAACCCATCGTTCTACCATTCCTAGACCGGCAAGGGAACTTGCTGTTCCAACAGGACAATGCACGTCCGCATGTATCCCGTGCCACCCAACGTGCTCTAGAAGGTGTAAGTCAACTACCCTGGCCAGCAAGATCTCCGGATCTGTCCCCCATTGAGCATGTTTGGGACTGGATGAAGCGTCGTCTCACGCGGTCTGCACGTCCAGCACGAACGCTGGTCCAACTGAGGCGCCAGGTGGAAATGGCATGGCAAGCCGTTCCACAGGACTACATCCAGCATCTCTACGATCGTCTCCATGGGAGAATAGCAGCCTGCATTGCTGCGAAAGGTGGATATACACTGTACTAGTGCCGACATTGTGCATGCTCTGTTGCCTGTGCCTATGTGCCTGTGGTTCTGTCAGTGTGATCATGTGATGTATCTGACCCCAGGAATGTGTCAATAAAGTTTCCCCTTCCTGGGACAATGAATTCACGGTGTTCTTATTTCAATTTCCAGGAGTGTAAATTAAAGAAACACGTGAGTCGAATCTGAGCCAACAATTGTCCCATTAGATTATCTTATCAATTTCTGTAGCATAAATTTTGGTCGATGTAATATTGCTTAATCTGACTGATATGGCTTATGTAACTTTTAATGTCATTTAAGAGCACTTCCAGGTTTCCTTGCTGTTGACTGCACTGGTGTCCAAAATTAAAGCAACAAAAAAAATATTTGTAAACCTGCGTTTATTTTTACACAAACAGTATAAACAAGTGACAGTTCATTAGAAAGAATGTAATGAATACAGATAGTAAACAACGTGCGAAGCATTAGACAATTCTGTTCTTCGTTTATTCCAACTTAAATGTTTTAGACACACATTCCGATAACTGGTTAATCTGCTCAGTCTGAGGTGTGACCACCTCTGGCAACAGTACAGGACAGACAACAAGGGGGCATGCTGTAAATGATGTTATCAATTTCATGTTGAGGCAATAACGCCCATTCTTCCTGCACGTCCACTCGCAAGTCTAGTGGAGCGGTCGGTGGATGCTAACGTGAAGCAAGCCGTGTGCCTAGTGCATCCCAGACTTGATCTATGGGATTCAAATCGGGAGGGCGAGCAGGCCACACCATGTGTGCAAATTCTTCCGTTTCAAAGAAAATGTCAACCACCCGTGCTCTATGAGATACAGCGTTATCAACTATTAATACGAAGTCTGGACCCGCAGCATCTGGAGAAAACCTCACATGAAGTCCGAAGATCTCGTCACGAAACGTGAAAGCGGTTAAACCTTGTCGATTCAACCGTACAAGTTCATTACGATGTGTTGAGTGGTCAACACCATTAGGGGCCCTCCTCGATATCGCTCTCTTACCATAATGATTAAGTCCGGAAATCGTGTTCCATGTTCCCCCAAGATGCGAATACGTCGAGACTCACTCTCCAAACCAAATCGGGACTCATCTGTAAAAAGAACATTGGCCCACTGTTCAACCATCCAGGTGGCATGTTGATGGTTCTACTCTAGACGCTCCCTTCCGTGAAGACGGCTCAGAGGTACACAATAAATGCCAGTCTGCAGAAGCCTTCTGTACACCGTTTGCCTCGACACAACACGTCTAGTGGTTGGATGCAAGTTCCCTTACAGTACTAAGGCGGTACCGAGGTCCCCTTGCAGCCAAATAATGGTCCCATCTTTCTGATGTCGCACGTGGGCGGCCATACTCTGATCTTCGGGATACAGCTCCCATCTTTGTCAACTGTCGCCACACCCGGAAAACAACAGAACCATTCACGTTAAGCCATCGGCCAAATCAGTTTGCGACTGTCCTGCTTCCGTTCTTCCTGGGTCCCTCCACCGCAGAGAGTCTTGTAGGCGTCTTCACGGTGCTGTACAGCACCGTCTATGATTGTGTACACAATGATTGAGGATTTGGACTACCCGGCAAACACTACCACGTTTGATAGGTGCCATGAAGTCACCTTTGGCATGGTTGTTCGTTGACCCGAATGCCATCTTCTGTGCAGAATACGGTTCGATGGACATTTGTTTATAGTCTGTACGATTATATCGTGAATTAGACACAGAATGGGGAAATAGTAGTCTGTCGCTTTAATTTTGGACATAAGTATATACAAACTGAAGAGAAGGTGGCTTCCTGAAGCTAGTGCTTCCGATAAATATAGAATGTCACCAGTGGACAACTAAATATCACCTTGAAGATAGGAATAGTGGAGGTTGTTTGGGGAAACCAACAAATTATTGTTCTCTGTGCGATCTACATATCTTGTAATGTGATATTTTATTAGTAATTTGTAACCAATGACATTTTATTGTATGTACTTTTGTTCGAAGACTGTCCAGCGAGGGAGTGCAAAATTTGTGTTGCACAAAAAGCAACAGCACAAGTCAAACTTGCACTTTCAAGTAAATGATTTTAGTAGCTGACCTACAAACCTCATTAAAGTTACTCATTTACACATTGCCATGTGTTTCCAATGTCCGTAGTTAAGAAAAGTATTGTAGATTAGAGTGTTCGGTCAGAGGATTGATTGCCTGTGCCAATTAACAAAAATCTGAGTGCAGTTAGCATCAAAAGATTGTGAAAAAGGTCTTGCGACATTCTCCATGAAGCACTGCCATGTAACGAAACAGATGGAAATAAACTGCTATACAGCTTGGTTACCAATTCGAAGCCATAGAGTTCAGTTCTTCAAATGGCTCTGAGCACTATGGGACTTAGCATCTGTGGTCATCAGTCCCCTAGAACTTAGATCTACTTAAACCTAACTAACCTAAGGACATCACATACAACCATGCCCGAGGCAGGATTCCAACCTGCGACCGTAGCAGTCGCACGGCTCCGGACTGAGCGCCTAGAACCGCGAGACCACCGCGGCCGGCCGGTTCAGTTCTCTGTCAGTTCATTTCTTTTTTTCAATTACCATTTCTTCATCTCTGGAGTGAGTCAATAATGTGAAAAATTTGATGTACATCTTGTGAGATACATCTGCAGTAATACAATCAATTTACAGGCCATGTGATTGTTATTTACAGACATATTTTTCAAGTAAAGATCGATGTACAGTTATTGGGTATGAAAATGTTGGGCAAGTATTACAAACCTGACAGTGAGTGTTTTGCTTATGTGTAGAACGTAGAGAATCAGCTGCATGTGCAATTATTTATGTTTTAGCGTTTCTAAATATAAGTAAAGTAAAAGTTTTTCAGAATTTGCCCAGTGTAAGGAAAAGTTACTTGGTCTACAATGATTCACTGACGTGTTATGCGGGGATGAACGAAACAGAGTCAAAGCATAGAGGCTACTAACGTCAGCGATAAATATACCAGCAGGAGAGACTGAAATTGTTTCAGCATATCTGAAATAAAACAAATGAAATATTATCTGACTGATTCTGATTATATCCAGAACGTCAAGTAACCTGTATGAAATGGCTAATATTTCAATACTCTTGGTGTGTGTCGGAAGTATACAGTGCTTCATACAAGACTTATCTTTATTCTCGATATTAAATTTGTAGCCATATAGGATCGGTATTAACTTTAACCACGTACCAAATAACAATCTGAATGTGTGGTTTTGGTGTCACTTGTTTGATTTATGCTTTATTATACCGACAGTCGACTGCGTGTCACGTTGCAAAGTTACCTAGTTTTATATCCCAAGCACAGCCTGGAAGAAATATGGCGACCGCCTGAGGAGTGGCCAATCCTCTCCATAGGGTGTTAGACTCTTATAGGTACAAACGAAACCGGTAAATCATCCTAATAAATATAAGTCCGAAATCAGTAATTTCCCCAGTACGATATACAGGGTGGTCCACTGATAGTGACCGGGCCAAATATCTCACGAAATAAGCACCAAACGAAAAAACTATGAAGAACGAAACTCGTCTAGCTTGAAGGGAGAAACCAGATGGCGCCATGATTGGCCCGCTAGATGGCGCTACTATACGTCAAACGGATATCAACTGCGATTTTTTAAATACGAACCCCCATTTTATATTACATATTCGTGTAGTACGTAAAGAAATATGAATGTTTTAGTTGGACCACTTTTTTCGCTATGTGATAGATGGCGTTGTAATAGTCACAAACGTATAAGTACGTAGTATTACGTAACATTCCACCAGTGCGGACGGTATTTGCTTCGTGGTACATTACCCGAGTTAAAATGGACCGTTTACCAATTGCGGAAAGGGTGATATCGTGTTGATGTATGGCTATTGTCCCCTCCGAACACACTTCCGTGTATTTAATGCAGTGCGTCTTCCGCCGTCTCATTTCATTCATAAGTGAGGATTCGCCTGCCCTTAAGTTCAGTTGCTCACCTAAGGGCAAGAGAGCGCCCTCAACCTCCATTGACTACTCCGCACTCTTTTAGCAAGGCCATTGGCAGACTGAGGAAGACACGTCAGAAGCATTCGAAAGCTGTAGTTACCATTTATCTGATAAACCCTACCAAGGGCTGGAATCTAGTCCGATACCTTCGAAATAGTAGGCTATAACGGCGCCCCGCAGATTGTTCATTTATTTAATCCCAGCGGATGTCGCTCTTCAAGCTCACTATAACGTTTGCAAGTCCTTTACACATACGATAATTTTTGAATTGGGACTTTGCACTGATTATAATAATGTTAACGTGCTATGGCGTAATAAAGTGATACTAACTTCATGAAAAATGATTTGAAAGTATCTAAAGCCATTACAATAGCACTTCTGACTAACAACTATGAGCTAGTATAATACTAGCGATGCTATTATTAGTGCCAACAGTAATAAGAGTAATAGGGATAGAAGTATTGTTTCTGCAGATAATACTAGTGACTGTGCAAAACGTAGAACGACAACTCGCAAACAATAGACAGAGGAAAACCAGTAGCAATAGCGCATATTCATGAAGAGATATTGAGAAGAAAAGAAAAAAGGGAAGCTACTAGATGAGGCTAACGCGCTCAGCCGTTCTCTTTAACTGGGCATATCGAAAAAAATAAGAAGGAAGAATAATTACATGCATAAAAAACATGCACCGAGTAAAAATGTGATATTTTACGACATAGAGAATTTTTGAAGAGAGAAATTCAGATAAACTGCACTCCCTAAGCACTATATTCTAAGGACTTTGAAAAATGAGGACGGCGTGGTGAGAAAGAAGGTTATTTATTTGTAACAAGGTAGGGGGTGTCTCGTAGCACGGTCCAGCGATTCTGAAAGCCCGCCGAAAGGCATGAAATTCTAGCTGGACTGATAGCCAGCACTGTTAAATCTACGAGCGCTAGTACGGTCGTCCGTAGCGCTGGCCGTGATATGCCGATAGACCACATACATCTCGCCGGGCAACTAATGCCCACCACATCACTAGGAAGCTCGCGGCCGCGGCCCTGTCTTCAGTTGCGTATTCTCTGCGTTCCCGGATGGTTCTCATTACACACCGTTGTTTTTTATCTCAGGTTCGCTACGTCTCAGCCTTCCGCTCTTTGAATTCTCGTTTGGACTTTGCTCCACTGCCATGCCGTCTCTGTTAGGCGTTCCCTCTTATGTTGTCTTCCTGTTCACACTGAGCGACCCGCTGTTGACGACCTGTGGATGGTCAGTCAAGCCTCAGCGGGTGTCTGTGATCGTTCCCAACTTTCTGCCGAATCTCGATTACAATAATTGGCGACGAGGTAAAAGGTTAGCAGTGTCTCATGCCGCAAAGATCTTGTATTTCGTGAAACAGACACAGCTGCACCAGTGGCAGTAATTGCAATAGCAGTTCCAACAGCGTACCAATTTGCCCCGTGAGAAGTTCGCCTTTTGAAGGACCAACTATAGATTCAGAGCACCCAACCAGAATAGGGACTGGTCACGTCTCAGCTGGAGAGCCACCCATCCGCGTTCACGACTTTTAGCGATGCCAAGGAGGATTGATGCACGTATTTACAGAGGCTGAGAAGGCACTTCGCCACCTTTCGGGCCTATGATGATACACTACAGTAGTCGATCTGCCTTTCTTAGGATTTTCCGGAACCTTTTCATATACTGAAGATATTTGGTCCCCTCTCGAATCCAGCCGCGGTCGCAGTCGAGGAGTATGCAATTTGCATTCGAATTATTATTGTAACGACTCCATGTGGTCGCATCGCGAATATAATTGGGTCACAGTCACAAGCAACCTGGTTAGTTATATTTCTCCTGGGTGACCAAATTACAAGGACTGAGTCACCAATGAGATCTCACTTGGGCGAATTCAGCTTGCAAAACCTTGCCAACTTCCTAAGCTGAAATATGCAGGTCCATTAGCCTCCCAATCACGAAGTGAGTAGAGTGGCTTTCAAGCCGGTTAACACTTCTTTGGAAGATATTTTAAAAATCATTCACTCTATCGAAACTGCGCAGGAAGCGGAAGAGAGTCTCATACTGGACGACAATTCTCAGTGATCCAGACGCCCCATAGCGCCCCTGTGGCACAGAATGGTCATAAATCGTTTCCCAGAAAGCGCAGCCGGCATTCGTCGTTTTCAGATGTGTTGATGGGTTCAGACTACCCAGTGGCACCACATCGGTGAAGGGTGTGGTCTCCTCTGTCGTGTCCAGACTAATTCATGGCATAAACGCGTGTTGATTGTGCAGATCGCTGAGCGCAATGTTATGGAAAAGCCAAGCTGACTGCCGTAAACCGCCAGGAAAATCTAATCATTTTCCCGCATGCATTGGGAGCCAGTGCATAACTTCAGGTCACTATTCCCCACAGAGATCTTTTCGTTACAAAGTTGTTTATCAACCTCACATTCATGAGCGACGTCCGTTTCAAGGTGGACAAAGGAGCTACTCTGTACTTAATTATCCTCCAAAAGCATGCATTTCCCTAGAAACAGCCGGCTCTCCTACACATTGTTCGTGTATGGTATCTGTTCACTTCCTCTACTTGGTCAATTCTCACGCAGCCGCCTACAAAAAGGTCACATGGTTGGTCACGCTGTTTGTTATCGATAGTTACTTAGCAGGCAACATATTCGTTCTAGGTGCCATTTCGTTGTTTGTATTCTCCATCAGTCACGAAGTTTAGGTCGTCTGTGACTCATATCCCTTGCAGGATCTCGATGGATGACCTATGTGGACAGGAGGTGGACAAAAATATGGAAACGCAACAAACTCAACACATTAACTTCCTTAATACGTTATGGGAAAACTATTGGTATTCTAAACAGTTTCCAATCGTCTCATAATGGATAGACACCGATCCTGTATAGTATGAGACTTGGAACTTTAATAGTGGCAACTATTTATTTACAGCTCGTACAAGGTAGATACGTGTTTCAAAGTGTTACTGACCTTCAAAGTAGTCACCAGCATTGTGTATAGCCAGTTGCAGGGTTGTGGAAGTCGTAGGTTACTCTTAGCAGTGCCAGTTCTGTTGACAGTTCGAGCGGCGCGGTCTCTTGCCCGACGAATTTGTTGCAGTTCTGCAACGAATACCGTCAAGTGTTTCCTTCGGTTTAGAAATCGAATTGAACTCACGAGGGTTAATGTCAGGGGAGTGCAGTAGGTGGTATAGCACTTAGCAACTCATCAGTCAAACAAATCAGGAACAGCTTGCACTCTACGTGCTTGAGCATTGTCCTGCAAATGATGGTCAGGTCCTGCAGGAAGTGTCATCACTTCTGTAACTATGCTCTTCATTTTTGAACGCAACCTACGACCAGCTTAGAGACAGAAGTGATGACACTTTCTGCAGGACCCGACCATCATTTTGCAGGACAATGCTCAAGCACGTACAGTGCAAGCTGTTACTGATTTGTATGACTGTATGGCTGCTAAGTGCGATACCACCTACTGCCCTCCCCTGACTTAGGCCCCCGTAAGTTCAACTCGATTTCTAGACTGAAGGAAACACTTCACGACATTCGCTTCAGAACTGCTACAAATTCGTCGGGCAGTAGACCGCGCCGCTCGCACTGTCAACAGAACTGCACTGCTAAGAGTATCCTACGACTTCCACATCGCTGGCAACGGGTTATACACAATGCCGGTGACTACTTTGAAGGACAGTAAAACCTTGAAACAAGTATCTATTTTGTACGAGCTGTAAATAAACAGTTGCCACTATTTAAGTTCCAACCCTCGTATAATACAAGGGAATTTCATACCATCCTTCGCGTAAAATAGTGGCAAGGTAGGGTACTGATTTTGGAAATGAATAGTGATCATGCTTCCTTCTCTCCCACGTAGGCCACAAAGGTTCAATAATACTGGTATCTGGTGACTGTGGGGGTCAGGGCGGATGCGACACACCATCCTGGAGCCCAGAAAACCAGTCCTGGGCGATAAGAGCTGCGTGAACAGCGGCCCTGTCATCTTGTAATATAATATGATCATTGGGGTACAAACATTGCCAAAGGCGTTAGACCGGATCAGCCAGAATGGTAGAATAATCCTCGGTAGTAAAGTGGCTTTGCCAAGTATTCATACGTCCCACGCCATTAAAAGGATATGGCTGCCCAGATCATCACCGATCCCTCATTATGTTTTAGTGTTTACACAGAAACTAGGCCAGCAGCTGGAAACAATGTGAAACAAGTCTCATGCGAGCAAATTATTTTCTTACATTGCTCCATAGTTCAGGCTTATGTCTTCGGCACCACTTTTCCTGTTACTGGCATTTACATCATTGATGAGCGGGTTTGGAATCCAGCTCGTCCTGCAATTCCCTGGTTACACAGCTCCCTTTGTGTTGTGTTGTTGGTGACAGGGTTCGTATGTGCGACATTCATTTCTGCAATGAACTTTCCTGCTGTTGTCCTGCTATGATTCTTCACAGTCCTCTAAAATAGCTGTCCACTGTGATCACTAACCACACACCCACGTCAGCGTTGTGACTTATCGGATGATTTTTACCGCTTTCCTTGTATGCGGTATATTCTTCGACGCGGTGCCTCTTGAATCACCAAATATCGCCGCTGCTTTGGTTATGGAAGCACCCACCACACGAGCACAAACAATTTGTCTACGTTCAAATTTAATTAGCTGACATAATACTCTCACAACCACCTGTAACATTATTCTGACCACGACTGACTCTTGCAACGTATTGAGGACATTACACAGATGCTATTTGTGGTCAGGTACAACAGCCCAGCCAAAAGGCATAGGTAGCATCTGAATTTATGGTCAGTCATGAATCTCTCACTATGGTTCCTCATTTTTCCCAAGCCTTGTATATTCGAAATTGTTCTGAGGTCCACCACAGGTTTCCAGGCTCATATCTCCTCGCGCTCAGACGCTGTGCCCTATTCCTGCTGGGTACGACCTTCTCCCGTCTCCTCAACGTGCGTTTCCACTGACATAACTTCTGAGCAATATGAGGCATGTGGCACTGACGCATACGGCAAGGAGTATTTCAAACAAAGCAACTCGATGCGAGTTGTAGCGGGTAATATTGATGCATGCTACACGTTGGACCGTATCGCCGGGCGCATGGGCCACTGTGCGATAAACATACAGTGTGTCGTACCTTTTTGCCAGTTTTTTTAATGGAGGGGTTGCGAACGCCTGGTTATAATTAACGTTTAATACCCACTCGTCTGGAGATAGTTTGAGTCGAAAGTCGAACGAAGGGTAGCGGTTTGAAGGGCAGAGGAAAAGAAAGTACCAAGGCTAGAGCTAAGCCAAGAAAAACTTCTGCGATAGTCGTGTCGGGTAGTAAGAGCAGTAGCGGATTGTTTGCTAACCGCGACAATTCATGCAAGGGTTAGGAATGTTGGCTCTGAGCACTATGGGACTTAACATCTATGGTCATCAGTCCCCTAGAACTTAGAACTACTTAAACCTAACTAACCTAAGGACAGCACACAACACCCAGCCATCACGAGGCAGAGAAAATCCCTGACCCCGCCGGGAATCGAACCCGGGAACCCGGGCGTGGGAAGCGAGAACGCTACCGCACGACCACGAGATGCGGGCAGGAATGTTGGTGGTGGTTATCTTGCAGGCAGATACCTTTGAAGTTGCGAGGCGTTGTCACTCATCGGTTGCAGCTGCGTCCCGGCGTTGTCTTTGCGGCCAGCATCAGCATACCTGTAACAATTGGGATCATCGCCGGTTAGTGTCCGACAAGTCATATATCGGATGCATAGTGTAGGGTAGTGTTGGCTGTTTGGTTGTGAGTTAATGAGCGAGTTTATTGGCGTCCCTGCTGTTGCCTGTTGGGAAGCTGTGATAGGAGCCGGCATAACCAGTCAGTATTCCTTATGTGCAGGGGCTTGCCGATGTTGTCAGTGTGTGTTAGATCGCCGTAGGTGGTTATGCCCTAGCTATCAGTGTCTTTGGTCGCTTATGGCTCTACCTATGGTTGTGATTATAGTTCCCCAGAGTAACGCTGAAAGGATTGTTAGAGTGTCTGGAGTTCCTGTATAATCGTGTGGCGCGGTTTTTTAATACTTCCTTGAGAGTTCCAAGACGGTATACGTTTCGAAGATCCGCGGTGCGGGTGTAGCGTGGAGCGTTGCTAATGTTACTTAGCACTTCGTTCTCTATAACCCTGCAGGCGGCGCAGGCGTGTAGGAGCTCCATATCCCCAGACAGGAGCTGTGTACATCATCAGAGATCTGATCAGTGTGATGTACATGGACCTCGATACTCTCCTGTTTAGGGTGCTTTCCCTGTTGAGCATTGGGCAGAGTTGTTTGAGCCTAACATGCGCTCTGTTGGCAACGTACTCTGTGTGGTTCTCCCATGTAAGTTACCAGTCCAGCCGACACCGAGGTATCTCATTTTTTCTCGAAAACGAATGGGGCATGCATGTAGTAACCTGTCTATAGTGCTGATGTCTGCGCGTTAGTTTCAGTCTGCGAGTGAACAGAACTGCTTCACACTTGTTGAGGTTTATATTAATACTCCATCATTCGAACCAAGCTTTGACAGTTCTGAGTGCTGTCTGTAATGGTGAATTTATGTCAGATGGTTGCCAGTCTTGCCCAAGGATACCATACATCAACGGAGTGGTGGAACAACAAATGTGCTTTATAAACTGACAGCAATGTGAAAAGCAACAAATTAAAACTGCTTGCTAAAAAGTATAAATTTGCAATAGACGAAATAAAAAAGAAAATGAAGAATTTGTGGTTATCTTTCCATCAGGGACATGAAGAGATTACTAAACCGGAGAGTAGTTAATCTCCTAAAACACAGAAATGGTTTGCTTATAATCTCCTGATATTTTCGTTGGAAGTTCACAATCTAAGACAAACATTTTACAGTGCAGAAAACTATGAGGCGAGTTAATTCACAGTTCCAACTAATAGTTTCGAGAATACTTTTTTCTAGCTAAAATGTTTAAGTGACTAACATTGCAGAATCACTAGTTAATGTAAGTGCGAGATAAGTCAATGCAAATGTGAATTGGTGGCACATCAGTAACCGGTGTAACCGCCAGAATGTTGAATGCAAGCATATAAGCGTCCATGCTTTCTGTTGTACACGTACCGGATGTCAGTTTGAGGGAAAGAGTTACATGCGTGTTGCACTTGGTCAGTCACTAGATGGCTGTTTGTGGATGTCGCTAGATTTGTAGTACAATGGTGTTGTGTATGTGTTCGATTGGAGTCAGATCACGTGATCGAGCAGGCCAAGGCTACATATTAATACTCTATATAGCTTGTTTAGTCACAAAAACGGTATGAGAGCAAGCGTTGCTCTGTTGGAACGCAACTCCTGAAATACTGTTCGTGAATGTGAGCACAATAGGTCGACTCACCAGACTGACGCACAAATTTGCAGTCAGGGAGCGTGGGATAAACACGAGAATTCTCACGCTGTCATACGAAACCGCAGACCAGACAATTACTCCAGGTGCAGGTCCAGTATGTGTAGACCGCAGATGGATAGGCTGTAGGTGCTCAATTGACCTTCTTCTAGCCAACACATGGCCACCACTGGCAGCGAGGCTGAGCCAGCTTTATTAGAATACCCAATAGACCTCCACCATGCCCTCTCGTGACCATCTGTACCAGCAGTCATGTACAGTGCTACATTCCTGCAGCGACATTCTGCACTACTGCAGAAGGAACATGCAGCTTCTCGTAGGCCTGATACACGAAATCGTTCAAACTCAGTGAGTTGTTGATGGTGACGTCTTTGCGGTCTAAAAGGCATTCTTGATTAACGTCTGCTCACCACGTCCAATGTCAGAGGTACCTAACTCTCACGGCCGTTACAGCGTGTAGTTAAAGCGCTACTAGCCCCACTCATATGCAACTAGCGCGAAATCTGAGAGACATAACCTTTCAGATGTAGTAATATACCTACCAACTTTCACTTACGTCTCGAACCGAAAACGTTGTATGAACAGAGGTCTGCAAATGCTTCGTTAGGGAGGTATGAGTATTGAAAGGAACTTTCATTCTGCAAAACTGATGTGCACATCGTGAACGTATACGCAATACAACTGGGCCGTAACGTGATTTTCTTGAAAATAATGTTCCGGAGAAGTACAGTTATATTACACATTTTTACATAATGTTTATTTACTTTGCATTCAGTACGTAATACATTACAGCATGCATGTTACATGTATTCAGTTGACAAAGACATACCACGTCTTTTACAAATGGCTGTCACACTTATCTCACAGATGTTGTACAGTTCACAGAACAGGTTCGAGTATCCCATAATGAACATCAATGCACTTCCGCGCTATAGCGATAACATGTTGTGTCGCTTGTTCAGTTGCCTGTGGCTGGTTCATAATCAATTCTGCAGCGACCATGACGCGACGAAGCAGTTCATCTCCTGTATTTACCTTTACTTTGTGCAAATCTGATATCATCAGACCCCATAAACAGAAATCTAAAGGTGTAAGGTGAGATGAAAGGGAGGCCAGTTAATAGCACCGCCACTGCCAATCCAACGATTAGGGTAAGTACGGTTAAGGTGGTCCCTCAGACATAAGGTAACATGTGGAGGGGCACCGTCATGTTGAAAGTACATTCCAGTTCGCTTGGCTAAAGGAACGTCTTCCAATAGTTGCACAAATGAATTTTCCAAAAGATGCAGGTATGTTTCTCGTCAATCGCTGACTGATAATAAATAGACCTATCAAAAGATAACCGATCACATCGCACCAAACATTTATGGCAAAACGAATTTGGAAACTGCTATGCACTGAAGCGTGTGTATTTTCCCGTGACCATCGATGATTATTGGGTGTGTTGTTTATTCCATGTCATGAAAACTGGGCGTCGTCAGCGAATTGTAAGAACCGAAACAAATGACTCTCCTCAATTACTCAGTGACAGAATTGAAGTCGTTCGGCATTGCCGCCAACGTGGAGATTTTGGACACCCTTTATGTGAAATGGACATAGGTTTTCCGCATGTAATGTTTCCCATACACGTGTTTGTGCAACATTGATACTCAGGGACATTCTTCGTATGCTCACTTCTATGGGACTTCGCTCAACACTTGCGGTAATTTCTTCCTGTTCTTACGAAGTTTGTTGACGCGCACGCTCGGGCGAAAAATGTCTACTTGGAAGAGAGCCTGTTACACGCAAAGAGATAAACATTTTGGTAAACACCCTGCGATCAGGTAATCGTCGAGTCGGAAAGCGCCTGTGGTATTCTTCTTTGGCAGCGGTAGCACCACCGTCGCAGAAGCCACAAACATACACCATATCTGCGTATTCCTCATTACTGTAGACGTGTGACATTGTTAGCAGCTCTCGTACGAACACAGTTAACACCATAAACTACACAGCTAACCGATCCCTCGCCGGTACACTACACAATGCGGATTACACGGCACAACTGCGCAAAGAACGGGTGATTGTACTACGTACGTCACATGACCATAATACGTGGTAGGTTGCATTGCGTAAACATAGTATGTACCCGTGTATTGTCCAAGAAAATCACGTTACCGCTCAGTTGTATTACGTATACATTCACGTTGTGCATATTAGTTTTGCAGAATAAAAGTTTCTTTCAATACCCATACCTCCCTAACGAAGCATTTGCGGACATACGTTCATACAACATTTTCTATTCAGAATTACTTGTACTATCACTGTTTAAAATATTGTTCTTTCCTCTCCTAACACCCTGTACGGTGACAGAAAAATATATGAAGTGTACGCTGACGTGCTCTTCTTATATTGAAAAGTGAATGGCAGTGCCCCTGAGGTTGCACGATTGTATGAAGAACTTTTCCCTCTCCGCAGGCAGCGCGACAGGCGTCATAGCAGTGTGTGGCGGATTTTACATCGGAAAATACTCTATCCATATCATCTCCAGTGAGTGCGAACCCTCAACAATGCAGACATTCCACCTAGAGAAAATTTCTGCTGTTGTGTGCGTTACTGAATTCGCTCCTGTTTGAAGCTCGTAAAGATAACAAACTAACGGTGTACTCGGCTTATTAGCAGCAGTAACTCGAGATACCCTGTCTCTGTCCGACACTGATGTACACTAACCCAAACAAACAAAATACTATACGATACGAGGGTCGATGTAAGGGTCGATAACAACGGCGGTACTGTACGCTACACTGTACCCTGAATCCACTATTTGTAAGTAGTAGTTTGTTTACGGATGAGACTGGATTCTCCCATAAGTGTCACATTTGGGCCGATATCAATCATAATGCAACACATGTATCACATCAGCAGTGTTGAACGTCTGGAGAGGACTACTCGGAGACCGCATAATTGGGCCGGCCGGCGTGGCCGAGCGGCTCTAGGCGCTACAGTCTGGAACCGCGCGACCGCTACGGTCGCAGGTTCGAATCCTGCCTCGGGCATGGATGAGTGTGATGTCCTTAGTTTAGTTAGGTTTAAGTAGTTCTAAGTTCTAGGGGACTGATGACCTCAGAAGTTAAGTCCCATAGTGCTCAGAGCCATTTTTTTGCATAATTGGACTACACTTCCTACCACATAGACTAACCGGACAGCAGTGCATGCGGTTTCTGCGGACTGTGCTTCATTATGTACATGATAATGTTCCACTGAACCAACGCCTGAACATTTGGTTCATGCATGACGGTGCTCCAGCACATTTTCATTTACGAGTGCGTTGGCTCCTAACTCGGACAGGGGACTGATGACCTAAGATGTTAAGTCCCTTAGTGCTCAGAGCCATTAACTCGGACATGTGGTCAACATTGGATACGTAAAGGATGGCCTGTGCCATGGCCTCCAGGATATCGGGATTTAAATCCCATGGATTTCTGTGTGTGACATCATATCAAAGGTGTGGTCTACACTACCAGGTTCTCTAAGGTGCTAGTGTAACAGCAAATACAATTGTGCAGCCTCAAGGGTACTGCCATTGGCTTTGCCATACATGAAGTGTGTTTCAGCGTACTCTTCGTTGAGGCAACCTCTATCTATGGCACCTTCACGTTCCTATCTGATTGTGAGACTGGTACGGCACAGTGCATGGAGGGGGAACAGGAAGCAGTTGGGCATGCTTAAACAAACAGATAGTCAATCCTGAAGTTTGAGACACCAACGTAAATACTGCGGTATAGTGGTGTTTAAGCTTGGTTCCCAACTCGAATTAATACAATACCTCGTAAATGATTGATTTGCAGATGCATGTTTATTAAAGTATTTTAGGTTCTTCTAGCTTTTACTTTCCGTGTGGGAATTATTGGCCATCACTTCTGAAACGCCCTATATGTATATATATTTGGTAAGAGGTAATGCTGGCAGTTTGGTATTCTCGATACTGTTCCGCGTTAAAAGTCTGTTCATTCTCGTCATGCGTCAATAATCACGGGGAAAAGATTTTCACATGAATTATCTGCGAATAAATGACAGCTTCCTCATTGCGCTGGGCTCCTGTACGTTTTGTACGCGGCACTACCGTAATCTGGATATGTTCATCTTGCTGTCCCATGATTTTTTCCACTAAGTGTGTATATAGTTACGGAAAAAAACACGACACCAAAAAGTAATTAATGTAGAGTAGGGAAAGTTCGAGAATACATTTGTTTAGGTAACACATTTGAGTGATCAGCACTGCAAGATCACAGATCGACATAAGCCATTGCAGATGTAAACCGCTGGTACATTAAAAATCGGTGTAACCGCCAGGATGTTGAGCATGCAGATGTGAATGCACTGAGTTTTACAGCTGCCGGATGTCATTTCCTTGGATGAAGTAGCATACGTGTCACTCTTCGTCTGTCAATAGAGCGACGGTTAATGCTGTTTGTGGAAATCGCTGGAGTTGTGGTTCGATGATGTCGTATGTGTGCTCGATCGGAGACAGATGGGTGATCGAGCAAGCCACAGCACCATGTCGACATGTAAAGCCTGTTGATTTACAACCGTTGTATGTAGGCGAGCGTTTTCCTGTTGGAAAACATCCAGCATCTCACGATCTCGTTCAAACTCAGTGAGTTGTTGATAATGGCGTCTTTGTCACCTTAGAGGCATTCTAGACTAACATCAACTCACGATGTCCTATCTCAAAGATAACTAACGCACACACAGTCACAGCATGTATTTAAAGCGAACCTGATATGCGTTCTCATGGTAGCGCCCCTAGCAATACTCTTATGCGACTGGTGTGACATTTGAATAGAAATCATCATTCGGAAGTAGAAAGACGCCTGGCAGCATGTCTACGTCGCAGAACGTTCGGATATTCCGTCAAAGACAGAGCACCTTCGGTTCCTGTTGCTAATAAGTGGAGTACATCGTTCCTTTGTTATATATTTTTACTAGCTTCTAACAAGAGTTACTTATTTACAGATACCTGTGTAGTTACTAGTTTATTTTTGTAATTTCTTTCGTGTTCGAGTGCTTACTAGGCATAACCTTTTATTTTAAGTGTTAGTGTAGCTCATTCTCGGATAGACCGCCAGAGACAGAGCACCTCGAGTTCCTGCTGCTAATAAGCCGAGTACGCCGTTCGTTTGTTATTTTTATGAGCTTCAAACAGGAGCGCCTTCAGTAATGGATAGGAACTGTGATTGCTATGTACAGATGCGAGCTGATTTGGTGACCCTTTGCTCACAGCTCCAAGCTGCGTTGGCTTCCGTCACACAGCTTGAGGCTGCTGCCAAGGGGCGTCACTGTGGGGGATCGGACGCGGGGATGCGACGGATATCGAGCACGTCCCACGCGTCCCCCGATCGATCCACTGCAGTAACCGCCCCGGATACTGACTATACTGAGGCTGACCCATCACCCGTGGTCGAGTGGGAGATCATTCCAAAGTGAGGCAGGCAGCGAAAGACTTTGCGAGGAGCCGATCGTAGGGCCTCTGCGGGTCGTTTGACGAACAGGTTTCGGGCGTTATCTGTGGCTGACGAAGCCTCTAAGCCGGATGCAGTCGTCCACCCTGTTTCAGAGGAAGCTTCCCGGCCCGCAAGGTCTGTGCATTCACAGAGGGTGGGTTTGCTGGTAGTTGGGAGCACACCGGCGGGAGTCATTCTGGTTGTGGAAAGGGTGCTTCCGGATTCCATGAAGTGTACAGGGTGCAGCCAACCGCAGGTGGTGGCTCATGTCGGTACCAATGAAGTATATCGCTTTGGATCGGAAGAGATTCTCTCTGGTTTCGGGCAGCTGGGGGAAATGGTAAAGACTGCCTGTCTCTATTGCGAGATTAAGGTGGAGCTCACTGTCTGTAGCATCGATGATAGGACCGACTATGGTCCTCTGGTGCAGAGCCGACTGGAGGGTCTGAATCAGAGGCTGAGGCTGTTCTGTGACAGTGTAGGCTGCAGATTCCTTGACTTGCGTCATCGGGTGATGCGTTTCCGAGTTCTGCTTAATAGTTCAGGGGTCCACTATACACAGGAAGCATCTACACGGTTAGTGGGGGCTGTCTGGAAGGGACTGGGCGATGTTTAGGTTAGAGGGTCTCAGGAAACTACAGAAAGGGCGTCCATCTAATACGAGGAAGGGAAAACGTATTAAGGTAGTTCTAGAAACGATCGGTGTTGTAATTGTAAAATGTCGTAACTGTGTTGAGAAAGGACCAGACCTCGAAGCCTAAAAGAAAGCACTGAAGTTCAAATAGTTATACGTACAGAAAGCTGGCCAAAGCCGGAAATAAGTTCAGCAGAAATTTTTTCAAACGGTCTAACAGTGTTTAGAAAGGATAGATTAAATACAGTTAGTGGTGTAGTATTTGTTTTGTCAGAAGTAGTTTACCTTTTAGTGAAATTGAAGTAGATAGTTCCTGCGAAATAGTATTGGTAGAGGTTATACTTCACAATCGGACTAAATTATTAACTGAATCGTTTTACAGACCATCCGACTCAGAGGATATAGTTGCTAAACAGTTCAAAGAAAATTTGAGTCACATTTCAAATAGGTACCGCACTCAAAGAATTATAGTCGGTGGTGACTTTAATCTACCCTCGATATGCTGGAAAAAATATTTCTTTAAAGCCAGTGGCAGGCATGGAACGTCATCCTAAACTGTTCTGAATGCTTTCTCAGAAACGTATTTTGAACAATTAGTTCAAGAGCCCACTCGAAGCGTAAACGGTTGCGAAAGCATACTTGATCTCTTAGCAACAAATAATCCTGGACAAATAGTGAGTATCGTGACGAATATAGGAATTAGCGACCACAAGGCAGTTGCTGCTAGAATGAATACCGTAACACCTACAACCCTCAAAAAGAAACGCAAAGTATATCTATTTAAAAAAGCTGATAAGAATGCTCTTGATGCCTTTTTAAGAGTGTCTCTTCACTCCTTCCGATCTGATCATGTAAGCGCAGAAAGCTATGGAATGTTTTCAAAGAGATAGTATCGACAGCAATTGACAAATATATACCACATAAATTAACAAGTGATGATACTGATTCCACCATGGAACACAAAACGGGTCACGTCGCTGTTGCAGAAGCAACGAAAAATACATGCCAAATTAAAAAACGCGAAAAATCCCCAAATTGGCAAAGTTTTGCAGTAGTTCGGAATATAGTGCGTACTTCAGTGCGAGATGCTTTTAATAATTTTCAAAACAAGACTCTGTCTCGAAATCTGGAAGAAAACCGAAAGAGATTCTGGCCGTACATACAGCTCACCAGTGGCAAGACACAATCAGTACCTGCACTGCGGGATAACAACAGTGGAGTCACTGATAACAGTACCACTAAAGCAGAGTTATTAAACATGGTTTTCCGAAACTCCAGTATCAAAGAAGACGAAGTAAATAATCCTGAATTCCAGTCAAGAACAACTACAAAGATAATGTAGATAGAAGTAGATATACCCGGCGTTGTAAAGCAGCTTCAATCTCTTAATAAAGGCAAGGCCTCGGGTCCAGATTGTATACCAGTCAGGTTCCTCTCAGAGTATGCTGATAGACTAGCTCCATATTTAGCATCTGTATACAACCGATCGCTCACAGAAATATCCGTACCTAAACACTGTAAATTTGTTGAAGTCACACCAATACTCCAAAAGGGAAGTAGGAGTAATCCGCTGAATTACACGCCCATATCACTAACGTCAATTTGCAGTGGGTTTTTGAACATATAATGTATTCGAGCATTATGAAGTACTTCAAAGAAAACAATTTATTGACACATAGTCAGCACGGATTCAGAAAATGCCGTTGCTGTGAAACACAACTAGCTCTTTATACTGATGAAGTAATGACTGCTATTGACATGGGGATGTCAAACTGATTCGATCTTTTTAGATTTCCAGAAGGCTTTCGACACAGTTCCTCACAAGCGTCTTCTAACCAAACGGCGTGCGTATGGAATATAGGCTCAGTTGTGCAACTGGATTTGTGATTTTCTCTCAGAAAGGTCACAGTTCGTGGTAATAGACGGAAAGTCATCGAGTAAAACAGAAATAATATCCGGCGTTCCCCAAGGTAGTGTCATAGGCCCTCTATTGTTCCTGATCTATATTAACGACATAGGAGACAATCTGAGTAACCCTGTCAGATTGTTAGCAGATGATTCTGTCATTTATCGTCTTGTAAAGTCATCAGGCGACCAAAACGAATTGCAAAATGATTGAGATAAGATATCTGTATGTTGCGAAAAGTGCCAATTGACCATGAATAAAGAAAAGTGTGAAGTTATTCACATGAGTACTAAAGGAAACACGCAAAATTTCGATTAAGCTATAACCCACACAAATCTGAAGGCTGTAAATTCAACTTAATACTTAGGGATGAAAATCAAAAATAACCTAAATCGAAACAGTTACATAGATAACGTTGTGGATAGAGCAAACCAGAGACTGCGATTCATTGGCAGAACACTTATAAGGTACAACAGATTTACTAAAGAGATTGCTTACACCACGTTTGTCCACCCTTTTCTGGAGTACTGCTGTGCGGTGTGGGACTAACGGATGTTGCCGGCCGAGGTGGCCGAGCGGTTCAAGGCGCTACTGTCCGGAACCGCGCGACCGCTCAGGTCGCAGGTTCGAATCCTGCCCCGGACATGGATGTGTGTGATGTCCTTAGGTTAGTTAGGTTTAAGTAGTTCTAAGTTCTAGGGGACTGATAACCTCAAAAGTTAAGTCCCATAGTGCTCAGAGCCATTTGAACCATTTGAACTAACGGATGTTATCGAAAAAGTACAAAGAAGTTCATATCGTTTTGTATCACTGCGAAATAGGGGACATAGTGCCACAGACATGATACGTGAACTAGAGTGGCAATCATTAAAAGAAAGGCGTTTTGGTCGCGACGGGATCTTCTCATAAAAATCCAATCACCAGTTTTCTCCTCCGATTGCGAAAACATCCTTTTGGCACCAACCTATATAGAGAGAAATGATCATCACGATAAAATAACACAAATCGGGGCTTGCACAGAAAAATTTAAGTGCTTGTTTTTCCCGCGCGCCGTTCGAGAGTGGAACAGTTGAGAGAAAGCTTGATGGTGGTTCAATGAACCCTCTGCCAGGCACTTTATTGTGAATAGGGGAGTAAACACATTGATATAGATGTAGAAATTTTTCTTCGTTTTGCGAAGTGTTGCAAAATCAGATCGGGTGCATTTTAAAAATAAACGTAAGAAAACGAGAAGCCGGCAACACAGTCACATCGTGCAGCCCATCGGAATGTTCGGAGAAACTTGTACCACAGAACCGTAACGGCCGTCGTAGCTCACTGACGCAGTTCCGCGTTGTGCGCCGAACTAGCAGGCATTTGTTTACTTATTCGCTCCGCTGCAGCGCTGCAAGTGTTAGGGTGTTTATCGCTTCAGTGGGGTTTGTGCCTTTGTGTGTGTGCCATCACTGTTGTCTGTTCTCGTCCGTTGGGTATGTCTGACAGCGGCCTAGTCCGCTCCCGTTCTGTTTCTCATCACGTCAAAGAGAGTTCGACTTAAAGGTACTACGAGTTTTTCATTTGACAAGTCGACCATAGAGATGGTTCGGTCAGTATGGTATTACTTACGAATGAGGACGCGGAATATACGAATGTTCGAATATTCCTCTGAAGGTAGAAGATATTTATCTTAAGGAAGTTTTGGTGCAGTATCGTGGCATGAGAGGCGTTTGCTGGTCAAGGCAACACCAACTACAACCTTATAGTGGCATCCGTTTGGTGGAAACGCAGATCAAAAAAGAACATTCCGTCTCATTTGCAAGTTTGTGACTATCGTATTCATGTCACGAACAGCAGAAAGTTGAGGCTGTGCTCTCTGTGCAACGAAAGTGGCAAATTCTGAACTAGCTGTAAGCGGAGGATTTTTGCTTTACTGTCTTTCTTGGAACAGCGCACCAAATGAACGGTTGCTGACCTCGCTCTCCTGATAACGAACTTGGGGCTACATTTCCCCTCTTTTCTGGCGATCATCCAACATTTGCCACTTTCACTATGGGCGATTTTCCGTCGTTGCAGACAAAGCCTGACCCTGTTCCTTCTACTGCTTGGATGGCGGCGCGTGATTCGTAATAAGTGGTGCCACACTCAGGATGATGATGAATTAGTTGCGCCTCCCACGTCCCACTTTCCTCTTACCCGTATTTGTCTGGCACTTCTACCAGCCCAGGTGTGGTGGAGATCGGTGAGGTAGTATCCGGTATTCTTGCTGCTGCTGTGGTAGCTCCTATGGAGCCACCTCAGAATGAGTGTGTGTCGGAGTCGTCTCCTTCGCAGCCTCCACCACAAAGCCAACCGTTAATAAAGCAACGGACTGCTGTTCCTCTGTCTGCTCTCGGCGATGGTGACCATGATTTGCCGCTTATTGTGACTCTCGTTGCGGAAAATGTTACCCCCGAGTTGTCACCCGAGGCCTTGCAGCGGGGTTGAACAATGTGTTCAACCGGAACGTACAGCGGCGCGCAAAACAACCGCAAGGTTAAGCATTCATTTGGGGCCGGAACTGGCAACTCACTCTCTGATTCGTTACTGGGCTGTGCTGGGAAACTAGTGAAATAGTGTTGCTGGTCTGTCTTTGGACTGATTGCTCAAGCGTATGCATTTGTTACGTTGTCTTCTTTTGACTGCTGGCTCATGCGTATGCATATGTCACACTATACGCTAACCGAGTGGTATCAGAGCTGCGCCTACCTTCGCTGCGTTACTTTATATATGAGTTCTGCGTACATATAGTGCTCCGGAAAGCATTTTTATTTACCAGTTTTCCTGTCCCGGAATTGAGCAGTGTTTTTAATGTGGTGCCCGAATTTTCCAGAGGAACTGCCTTATTATTTCGAGAAGGTATTCCCATTGCTAACGCAGAGGTTCTTGAATCTGGCGCAGACGTAGGCTGTGGACTTTTTGACCTCACCTTGATTGACGTATATGCTCAGCCTGGTTCTGGTGACCAGATGAAAAGTTTGCCTTCTTATAAAATGAAGATTATTTATCTTTTACGTAGGAGTTCTCAGAATCTGTTGTTATGTTGTGACTTTGACTGCATTCTGAGTCCTGTTGTACAGTCTCCCCATTTTAAGAATTGTCAAGTTTAAACGATTTCATACGCTCGATGCACTTGCAAGACGTTTGGGGTTGTAAATTTTCGACGTTAGTTAAATTTACGCATTTTACTGCGACCTCTAGTAACAGGATTGACCCATTCTATTTATCGTATTCAATGCGTGATAGTTTTCTTACAGTCGACGTTACCCTGCTAACTTTTCTGATCACTGTGCTTTGGGCGCAATCTCCAACTTTATAGGAAAACAGTGAATGTATTCCATTCATCGTGGGTGTTAAACGTCGTTCTCTCGATGATGGGGACACACAATGTGTGGGAGCGTAGCCTTCGGTTTACTGAGAAGTACTCTACCACTCTTGTATGGTGGTCTGCCATGGCCAAACCTAAGCTCCGTCAAATTCTGATCACTTATTGTGCTGCTAGGGGGAGGGATTTTCGGAGAACTGATGAATTTTATTATTCTGTCTTGTGCCGCTTGTATGACTGTGGATCAAGGACCCCACCACTTGTGGATAACAGATGTACTAGGTATGAAAGAAAAATTGTCACATTTGAAACAGCGACAGATGGAAGGGTTGTGGTCGCGATGGAAACCAATAGTGACAGAGGAATTGGCTTCGTTATACTATCTACTTTGACATCAAGCTCTGCGTCAATGCTATCATTACTTCTTTTATAGCGTGTGACGGCCACCAGCAGACAGCGCAAGCTAAATTATTCATATCTTACATGAGCAGTATGTGGATCACTATGACGTGCATACACTCAGCGACTTTCCCATCGAAATGGTCTTAAAGATCGCGGCCAGTCGGTAACACCGTCATGTGGCTCAGAATTTTCACACAGTTTTCTATGGTTAAGGTTGTTACATAGGAATAATGAACTAAAATTTGCAATGATTCATCTGTCGGCGGTTGTCAGCTGTGTGAGCAGAGAGGTCTCGGCTTCACTTCCATCCCTTCCCCCCCCCTCCCCCCCATCCCATCACCGTCCGGCGCCAGTTGGTTTCTCGCATCAACCCGTCTGTCCCCACGTGTCAGCACGCCGCGCCGCGCCGCGCCGCACCTCGCCTCGCAGTACTGCACCATCCTCGACGCCAGCGTCGACAGCAACCCTCTCGGCGGCAGCAGCCAGTTGTTCTCCCTGCTAGCCGCGCAACCACACGGCTGCCTCAGTGAGGGGAGCCAAATATACTTCGTAAAACGAAGAATTTAAGACTCGTGTGTCGCATTTCTTTGACTTTGCCGGCTCCGTTTCCACGTTTAAATATAGACACTGGAGAAAACTACTCGGTCCAAGCTGGCGGGAGCCACAGCAAGTCCGAGTACTGGCAGCGCAGCACCCTCAGTGGGTGAAAATGACAAATGTAATACGGGTGCAACGAAACGACGTAATTCTGCTGATATGGCATCACGATTTAGACACTCAGACGCATCAAATGCAGAAAAGATCGCTGTAGATGATAACGTTTTCGTTGCAGAAAGTGGTGGATATGGCTTTGTCCGACTTCTGCTCATTTCGGACTTGAATTGGAACGAGAACTTGTGGAATGCTGTAGAAATGGGTGCAATTATAAGATGTGTAGGGTGTGATTAAAAGGAGGTTGTAATTTTACTGTGGCAGACACGTTTGAGGAAGGTGACTCGTTTAGATATATGAGAGTGCGTGAAATATGATTGACTTGGGGGTGTGAGCGTATGCAAGTATGTGTTTGAATGGACGTAATGTCTGATATAGAGGGTAAGGCTCGAGATCTGAGAATTTTGTGTATATTTTTCTTCTTACGACTTAATTCAGCACATCATCTACTACTACTGTCTGTCACCGCCTGTAACTCGGTGGATATATCGTGTAACCTCTGATATGATGTAGAGACACAATGCGTTACAAATACTTTAGAATTATGTAGCTGGGAGCAGTGTGATGGAGTCACAAATACCACGTACATACCACGTTCCTTAGCGGAATAACTTTCCAAGTTCAGTGATTTTATCGCTAGCCTGCATGGTTGGTTCTTAATAGACACATTTCTACAATCACCGTCATGGTATTGGTCAGGAAAACACCACCTCATTCAGAGGTAATGTCGTACCTCGATTCGTAATGTGGGTGTAGGTTTTAACATGGATACTTGTGTGCACCCGTAGAACCAAGAGCGCTTGTGAGAGTAACATGCAGTAGTTGTTGGGATCGGAATTTTTTAAAAAATATCTGCTGGATTGCGTCTATGACATGGTGGTATGCCTTGCAGGAAGAACGTAATAGACATGCACACCGATTGTTGATTTTGGGTCAGTATTATTTGGTATCGTAAGCATCCAGTTATTGACGAGGTAATATTATACTTAGTATTAGTGCTGCGTGTGTAATATGTTCGCATTTGAGCATCAGGTTTATAAAGTATATGTGTTTGTGTAAAGGAAATGTCTATGTGCTGTTGTAGGGAAGGTATGGATTTGACTTGGAGCACTGTGATAACAAAGGGAAGAGTATGTGAAGTAATAAGAATGGTAGTGACATATCTATTTCTGGAGACACTGTCGACAGAAGGGTGTGTTTGTGATATTTCGCCCCTTGTCGAATGCCGCTCAATTCAGACCACGATCGTATCATTTAATTGCAAGTATAATGATAAAACAAATATGTGAGCGGTTTTGTAGAATTATTCCGTGTATGCATGGCCTGTGGGGGGAATGATTGACGTTTCCCATTAACGGCAGCAGCTGTCCGAATGCATAGACCTGTTGGAGTTGGGGAATGTATCTGAGTTAACTTCACCATCCTCTAGGCGACCGAATAGCGAACTAATACATAGTATATGTTAGGCGGCTTTCGTCATCAAATGGAAATATGAGAAGATGGTGACTTTGCTGTGGAGCACTATTCTCACCCATGTAAATTGTTTGGTTGACTCCTTCTGAACATTTCACGCCTTTATTTTAGTTGAGAGAAGATCGATTTTGGTGTGTTGATCACACGTTTGACTGTTCTCTAGACATGGGAAAGACCTTAGATGGCTTGTAAATTATAGAGGTGATTTGGAATCAGTTACATCACCGACATCGGTATTCGAGAGTGGAAATATCAGTTTCCTCTATTTGTTTCAGTGGTTTACAGCACGCTGCACCTCGCTAAAATTTGGGGTTTGTAGAGAAATAATTTGCAGCCTATATCTTTGGAATTATGTTATGCCAGCGATCTGTAGGATGCTACCCAATGCTAGAGAAGAACCGCGAAAATGGTATAATATTATGGTGAATAGCCGAGCGGTCTGAGGTGCTGCAGTCATCGTCTGTGTGGCTGGTCCCGGCGGAGGCTCGAGTCCTCCCTTGGGCACAGGTGTGCGTGTCGGTCCTTAGGATAATTTAGATTAAGTAGTGTGTAAGCTTAGGGACTGCTGACCATAGCAGTTAAGTCCCATAATATTTCACACACATTTATACATTTTTATTGTGGTGAAACTATGTGTGTTCTTGTAATCCCAGAGTCTGGCGATGTGCTTAGATAAGTGAGCAAGCAACGAATCAGGTTCGGAGCAGAAACAGTAACGCGATTGTGACGAGGAGAAACGAGTGCACGTTAGTACACGTTAGTGCACGTTAGTACACGTTTATGTACGTTAATGTATGTGACACTCTTCCCTTGAAATATACCACCTGGAGTTCATTCTGTTCTGTAGCTGTTGTAGCTCAATATTCAAGCTCCTGTCCTCAGTGGGACTGAGTAAGAGTCTTTCTGTATTTGACGATATGTATGGCACTTTGTGAGGTTTAGATGTCGGTGCAATATGGTGATCAGTGTAAAATAACTGCTGAAAGTCTCGTCTGCAGAAGGAAGAAAGGCAGACAGTGCTCCGACATCGGAGGTATCAGTAATTCAATGGGAAAATTCTATAAGAGTGAATAATTGCTCGATTGATTGTGGCGAGATATAGGAGCGGTGAGAACATTTGTGTATATTGAGAGCAGGCTATCACGTTATGTCTGGGAGGAGGACTGGATTCGGCGATATTTTGGTAAACAGGTTCTGTTAAGGCAGGAATTTTCGTGCATGCAAGCTGAGGCAACAAGAAAGCGAGCATGAACTATAAAATTACAGAGAGCTGGACTTATCTGATTATTTTTTTCACAAAGCCATGCGACTTAAAAATTACATTGAGAATGTTTTAGATGGCGATGTGTCAGTCAAGCTGGGGCGGGTAAGTGCAGTTGCACGCGTGTGTCAACACGCTTTGTGCTATTCTACCTTCAGTGGTAAAGTCAAGTGGCGCCTGGAGATGTCTCGAATGTGAGACTGGCATGCTATGACAGTATAACGGTGACTGAATAGAGGCATGCAACTTTCGCTGGTGTTCGACGACGCCTGCTCAGCGACCACGATTGAACATGCGGGACCCGAGCTGCAGCCACTTCGATTCACGAGTGTTGTGGCCTGTGCGGACCAGCTTCTCTCACATCATCGTAGGCGTCTAGGTGAACACGTATTTGGATAGAAATTTCATGGGCGTCAAGTATGAACGCGACTGTCGCCACCTCATGTTTGCGGAAACCGAGCAGGGACCTATGCGCAGTTTGACAGCTGACGGGCGTGTGAGTTCGCGGGCGACAGGGTGTGGTGGAGGGTGCTTGCACACGTCTGTTGCGTTATTTTGTGAGCGGCCCTGTAGTGTGTGCTACGCGTTATTTGGACAGTTTACGAGTGCTGATCATATTTGCAGATATGTGTACTGCATTCTTTAGGAGCAGTTTGCTATTGTGTACTGAAATTACGAATTGGGTGCGTGTCTGGGGACTGTGCACATGACCCCAAGCACATGAGGGTGGATGTGTTGTATCAGTGTGCTAGATATACTCAATCCTTAAATAAGTTGTTTGAAAATAAATAGAGTGCACTCCATCATTACTCTCCCCATCAGCCCAGAGCAGGCTGAGTCGTTTTCCCTGACCATCTTGGTCTACGTCACAAAAAGGACGACAGTGTTCTCTGCTGGTGGTACTGAGTACTAGACGGAAAACACACTGTTTGCCGCCATCATGGATAACTGTACTTGCGTCATCAGCTGGTGTCACAGTGGCGTCCTCTGGCGGCGACGAAACGTACAAAGACAGTTGGGGTCTGGAGCTCATGATGAACGCACTAGGTGGCGCCATCTTAGATAACGGTACTTGCGTTATCACCTGACGTCACTGCAGCGTCCTCTAGTGGCATCGATATGAACTAAGTTAGTTGGGCTATGGCTTCAGTAAAGAATACTCTTGGTGGTGTTGCTACCTCTAATTGTTTAAATAAAGACTGGTGTATGATTTCGACAGCTGACGATTAGCAAGGAGAGTCTTTTAGATGGATTATTATTTAGAAAATTTAAGAGTTGTTTGGTTATCTCGACGTAAATATACTGCATTATTTAGGAGTGGTTCACATATCTGTAGGCTGTGCAATGCGTTATTTTTGACTGTTTACAATTAGCAAGCGTGTGTGTAGAGCCTTATACGTGAGTTATGTAGGAGTAGTTTGCAGGTCTGTATTCTGTCGGACATGTCAGAGCGTGTGTTCTGTGACAAATGTACTCCAACCCTAAATAAATTGCTCTAGAATAGATAAAGTACGCGCCTTCCTCTCTCCATCAGCTCAGTGCAGGCTGAGTCCTTTTACCACCCACCCCTAGGAAGAGGTGGCGGCCTGCTGACTTAGGTTAGTGGTGGTGGAGAGCTTCGTTTGCAACAATTTTATTATGTTGGCAGCGAAAGCACAAGTGACGCTTCTTTACTTCCAGAATTCAAACTTGGCGCCGGTTCCTAGGAGGAGGTGACGGTCAGGTGCCTTAGGTTAGTACAAGTGTCCTTTCTGTCCCACAATTTTCTTACGTAGAGTCACATGACTATCGATTCAGCATTCTAGCGAGGGGTGGGGGGGGGGGGGTTGCTACCTCATAAATGAACACCGCACTGATAGTGGGATAATGTGGAACTTCTAATTTGATCATTGACTATGATTGAATATGAAATTGAAATGGAATTAAGTACTTAGGTAATTGATAGGTTAGATGCGCAATATGGGTTTTACTTTAGATAGTATATTTACAGAAGAGTATGTCTGGCGCGTGCATGGAGGCGGCGGCCATGGGTATGTAACGAAGGCGCCCGTGGGCTAGTGGCACAGCGCGTGTCCGGTTGTAAAGCGCGCACGTGAGAGAGAGCAGACGATCTTGTGTCATCAAGCGACTTAACAGTAACGCCCTCTGGTAGGGACGATGTGAAGCAAGTCAGTTGGGCAATGGAGCTCGCGGTGAACACACTGGGTGCCGTGATCGTGAATACTGGTACTTGCGTCATCAGCTGATGTCAAGAGAGTGCCCTCTGGTGGCACAGATATGAACTAAGCCAGTTGCAGGCCAGACTCAGTGGCGAACACATCTGCTTGAAATTGGTTAAATAATAAAGACATGTCGATTGTTCTCACCAATTTCTTTGCTTAGTAGAGATAACTGTGGTGTGATGCATTATCATGTTGGAATTTCAAGTTCGCACTACTTCCTGGGGGAGGGGAATAGGTTAGTGGAGGTAGCCCGACGATCTTCTTGCCACCAAAATTTAAACTTCCCGCCAAAATCCGCCATCTTACATGACATCACGGTGGCACTCTCTGGTGGCACCAATATGAACTAAGTTAGTTGGGCTCTAGAGCTCATGGTGGACACATGTGTTTCAGACTGGTTACATAATAGAGACATGTCCCTTTTTCATGCCATTTTCCTTGGTGTGTCACATTATCATGTTAGAATTTGAAATTCGCGCCATGTTTTGGGGGGAGGGGATCGTGGCACTTCCCCACAAAATTCAAACTTCCCGCTAAAATCCGCCATAGTGAATTACGTCACGCCGCCATCTTGGATGACGTCATCGCCACCCTCTTGGATAACGGTACTTTGGGGCATAACCATCCTAGCCCCAATACTGTCATGTACATTGGGAATACAAACATAAGGATGTAAATGGGAACATGCTGGTAGAGTGGTCTGAAGAAGACAAACGCCACCATGTTTCTGACGCTAAAGACTGGTGTACAATCTGTTCTGGTGACTGGAAAAAAGATCACATCCATGATCTACGTTTTAAGTCCTCTGACAACAATGGTCTGCCATTACCAGTGTTAAGGAACGTGCAGGACGGCTATTCGCACAGCCATCGATGGCCAGCCTCTAACTGATTACAATCCTGCCTGTCATAAGATCATTTCCCAAACCTAGACGGGACTTAAAAGAGGCGACTGGTCAGCATTTTCTGAAACTCTAGAAAAATTTGTTGTCTGGATCCCACTAACAAGCACAAACTATAAGAGATTCGTTGGAGCTATACTATCAAAAAAATGGTTCAAATGGCTCTGAGCACTATGGGACTTAACTTCTGAGGTCATCAGTCCCCTAGAACTTAGAACCACTTAAACCTAGCTAACCTAAGGACATCACACACATCCATGCCCGAGGCATGATTCGAACCTGCGACCGTAGCGGTCGCGCGGTTCCTGACTGAAGCGCCTAGAACCGCTCGGCCACACCGGCCGGCTCGGAGGCTACAATTTGACCCCTTTCGAGATCCCTTGATTGGCTGGAGTAAGCACGAGTGCACATCAGTGCCATGGTTGCCTGCTTGCTTCACATTCTTACATCACATTGAGCCTTCTGGCTGAGAGCATTCCCTGCTAAAGCGTAGATATGGATGACACTCTGGCAGCTATACCACTACGCAGTCTGTTGGCGGAAAACTTTGCACCTCTTAACAGTACATCTACTATCCTCCAGTTGGCATACACCATCATAGGATCAAGATTGTTGGCGTCTTTCCAGTTGTACTATGTCTTTTCGGCAGAGTTATTGTAACAGTTTTGTGAAACTTAATAGAAACGTTTTACAGTCTCTAAATCTCTTTATGCCGATATAGGTTGTTTGATAGACGGATGAATAACTTTTAGTCCGACTGCCTACCCAAGCCATCAGTAATACCACCACTTCCAAAATTTAGTGAAATAATAACACGAAAGAGAGAGAGAGAGAGAGAGAGAGAGAGAGAGAGAGAGAGAGAGAGAGAGAGAATAGCGTTACGCAGTTGACTGGAGAGACACATTGCTGGAGTTTAAAATCTTTTCTTTTCTTTATCTTTTTGGTTTTGTCGTTCAAGCTGTGTTATGTTCCTTGAAATTGTGTGTTTCTGCCTACAGATAGTTACCACTGGCACAGTTAATGGATTACATGTATTACCTTCCTTCATAGTGTACACTCATTTCCAGTATTTCCTACTGCACAGAATACCTGTTGAAGCTGGAAGTACAAATGTCTGATGACCTTTCACCTTACATAAATGTACTTAAATATGTTCTCAAATTGATCTTGGAATAATCCGTGAGAAACCTACTACCCCTTATACTTTCTCAGAGCAATTATCATGATAAAATTGCAGTATTGGTAAATTGACAATAATATTTGTTGATCTTTTGATGAATGGACAAACAAATCTGTAACTTTATTTCAAATAAAATGTGTTCTTTGGTATGAAATTTCTATGTGCGTATAGAGTACAGCCTGCCGTCATAAGAGCTTTTATTAATTGACGACAGAAGTCCAGTACACTGACGAAAGGGAATTTAGTCACACATCGCTACGAATGGGTAACAAAATTCTGTAAGTTGTCACGATACGCGAAAATTGTAGTAAAAAGACATACTAAGGCTCACACCACAGCTACAAGAGAACGAACATTCGATAAGTGCGGTGATTCTTTCAAAGCCACCCTGTCACGCTAGCATCTCCGTGACTACAAAAGTGCTGTAAGCGTGTTAGGGGAGGCGACAGGTGAGCCTGTGAAACGTCAGCGAGCGGCGCGCGACTGCCGATGACATGGAAACTTCAGGAGGCACTTCAGACAGATCGCATTCCGGGAAGCACGAGGGCGACAGCTCCTCTAACTTTGCCACTTAGTTCCGGAATGGGTTCCACTGTAACATACGTGGTGTGGTGGGCTACGTAAACAGACGCAAGGCTTGCTTCAGCTCTCAGCTGCAGAGTTCTATTAAACGTACACGTACTGGAGAAATGTGACAGTGAGATGGCGAGTAAAAGGATACTTTCGCGCAAATTATTTCAGGGTATACTGAAGGAAGTGGACAATGATGTTATTTTTCAGCCTCGCACGTGAGCTTTATTTGATGCAACGCTTCTCCAAAACATACCCGTTACAGGTCACAGAATCGACCTGTAATGTCGGGTAGGAGCAAATGGTAAATCAACGCGAAAAGAATGCTAGACTAGCGTTTACTTACGATTTAATCTTGTGCTTTATGTGTTCCAATCACTGCTACTCTAAAACTGATCGTATTTTACACCGTAATTAGCGTTATTTAGCAGTACTGACATCTGTTTTGGGCAGAAATACTTACATATCAAAATGTTAATTTAAATGGACTCTTAAGCTACATATTTGTGCAACCATGCGCATCCGACCTCATTTTATTCTATTCCCTATGTTTTTCCTATCTCTTTCACTTATATTATTGCGTTCTACCTGTATTTCCATAGCCTCCAAGATTACCTAGTTCCCATCGCGCAGTACATCCTTCCTGAGTGTAATACAACTCCGTGTATCCTCTTGGCTTCTATCAAGCACGTAGGACTCACCAGAGCAGTAGTCATCGATCCAACTGAAAGTGATTACCTACCTGTCATATTTAACAACTCCTACACAAAACCACATTTCAATCCATTCCATCCCAAATCCGTCCAAAATTTATCTATAATTTCTTTCACACCAACTGTAATTCCTACTGGGGCATCATAGATGCACTATATCGGAAGTCAGTCATCGATCTTCCAACGACATGATGTTAAACATCATGCCACCTCCTTCCTGTAACGGAAGCTATATTCGACCATATTATTCATAGCCCCCAACGCAGTATAGGTTCTAATTCTTTTCTATGGACTCCATCCCTTCCTCTGGACTCGTAACTGGTGTATGAACACCCGCTACTGGCAAATACAGACGGATATCAGGAATTTAGTACCTTTTAAAGGCAGCCCTAACTGGCCCAAACGTACAGCACACTTAACGCTACACCCCCTGGTAATTCCTCCATATGCTGAAGCTATAACACCCATTCACTGGTAGCAATTCGATACATCACTATCCATTCCTACGCAACGAACATCCCGTTCCTGACAATTTGGGAAAAGGTGATCACTTTGCAACCTACCCCTTCTAACGAAGGCCAATCGACTATTCTCTTTTCCCTACTGTCCGTGAGTGTTCTGATACCACTGTCCTATCCCTTACTCCCATCTTTCACTTCTTGGACATCATACGACAAACAGAGTTATACATCAGCCACAGAATAAAAAAGGTACTTAAAAAAAATACTACACTGCCCACTGTCACAAGTGCATTACCTATCTAAACCTGAAACAATACCAATATCCTTCCTTTCCGTCTTGCAAGCCTTTCAATGACAGCTGAGTCCCAGTTCGGGATCACTCAGCAACATTTGTGCAATGCTCGTTTTAAACCAAATGTTTGATCATAAAAGACGAGCGATTCCAAATTTCGAAATTGAGTTCTTCCCTCTGAATTCTTAATACAATTGATTGTTGAATTTGACCACTGTGTACAACAATAATGCCGTCACAGTGTGAGAAACAAACTTAGATGTGCACCAGGTTATATTTATTGTTAGTGGGTCGCCTAATTGTAGGAAATATAGTAGGGGAAATTTAAGGGATCTTAAATTGTAGGACAAGACTGGGATTAATATATAGTTTTTCAAAATAAAATGCAGTCAGCTAATAATAATATATTTTTATTACATTTAATCGTTTTCGACACATTAATTTATCATCTTCAGAAGCATAGTATTAGTTTAGTGGATGTCAATATCTTCTTCATAGTGCCATGATATGTCCAGAAATTTACATGTTGTTTGCGATTATTGTAAACACAGATTGGAAGTTTATAGTAACTGCGTCACATCTATATATATTTGAAGCTGGTGTGCACGAATTGTCAGTCCATGTTTACAATAATTAGGTACAAGATGTACATTTCTGGACAAATCATGGCACTACGCTTCTATGAAAAAGGTATTGTCATGTGTTAAAGCTTCTGAAGATGACAGTTTCTCGAAACTGATAAAGGGTACAATAATGTATTTGCTACCGACGACAAAATTATTCTGAAAAGTATATGCTACAGTTGCTGATAATTACAGTCATTAATAAAATAACAGATTTTTATTGGCTCTAGTGGCTGCCAAAAATCACAATTAAAATTAACAGAGGTAAAGTTGACTGTCAAGTAAAGCAAATTACAAAAGTACACTAGCATAGTGGAGACGTATCTGAAAGCGTGCAAGAAAGAGTGGAGAAAGTACACGCAAGTGTGATCACCTGGGGACCTTGCAAAATCAGAGTTTACTATAGAACAAGATGCCACAAATTATAAACAAACAAAGAAACACAAGCTGAGTAGCAAAGTAGGCACGCAGCAAGCTGCTCAGAATATGTGTAGCGCTATCGCAGTTGCGACTCTTATATTTCCCCAAAATCAGCAGACTGTGCAACCATACCGTATAGCACTCTGGAGACGAGTAACCTCACAGCGAGCAACAGTTGCTTCACCTTACAAAGTAGAACTCCCTCCACAACTCTGCATTAAGAAAAGGAACTCCACATGGAGGGGACAGCTCAATGCTGCTTTTAAGGTGACAAACGAGACTACTGCTTCTCTCATACAGAGACAACCAACTGCTAGCGCACAAAACGCACGTTAACTGTTAACTAATAAAATATTTGCAGTTGGTTGGAGCACTGTCCCATGTACTGGTCGGTAGTTTTGTTCCTAGCACTGTGGCGGGACAACTCAATTCAACTAAGCACAAATGGTTTTGGAACGAAAGCAATGAGCCTCCCCATTTTAGTTGTGCGGCGTCTCAGTACCTCGTCCTTTGATGTACGACTGAATAGGCGAAAGCATGGTGCTCTATTATTCTCTGGGGACAGCAGTGGTGGCATGACGACTTCCGTTCAGGATTCGGAGAGGTAAAGGCTCTGCCGACAAAATCATGAATAAGACCGCAGCCTTACGTCCACAAACAATGCCCATCTCTTAGGGAGTGTTCACCCTTCCTACTCAGATTCACTGACTTCTTTACGCTGGAAAAGAGGAAGCAGAATCGCCAACTGGAGAACGTATTTCCAGTGAGAAAAATGCAAATTTTCCAGTACACTCAAATAAACTTACCTACGAAATGGTGCCAAAAGTGAATAATTATCGCACAATGATACGTCATAATAATGTCAAAACGACACCATCCTCTAATAATGCTACTTTTCAGAACTTTGGAACACCTCTATAATCATACCATGCTTCCAGCTTCGTCTGTGTTTACCATGATATTTGAACGTAATCTCTCTCCGCGCATCTGTAATGATACGTGCCAAGGCAGGGGCTCAGCCGTGGTAATAGCGTGTAACCACAGGTGACTACCATAGTGAATGACCTGCTGACATAGCAACCGGGCAGAATCCAGTCACTTCCTCATTGACTCCCTTCCTGTGGGAACGCCCAGGTCTAGGACACTGTAAACGATTTGGAACACCTCAAACATAGGAACATGGAAGCATGACTTCATTGCATTTTCAGCTCCAGGTAGCAATATTGAAACCCCAGCCCAGCCGAGTGGGCCATTGGCATGGCAGAACTATCTTCATCACCTGGCATGTATGAGTCACCGACTACGAGGACAAAGTCATGATTGGTGCAGCTGGGACCAGCTGTGCTAGATGACACAGTACTTGTGAAGCAGCCAATACTCCGGTGCCACTTCTACGAGACCACCCACTGAGCAACGTCCCACCAAATCATCGTCTGAGATGCGGATGGACGACTACCTGACTCCAAACTGCTATGGTCCGCCTGCTGCCCCCCGCTGCTCTCCAGCCAACAGTCTAGTGTTGTACTTATGATAACACTGGCACTCACTGCATCTCTATGACACCAGGTTAAAGTGTAATAGCTCTTCACTTCCTACAGTTGGTGGCCAGCTTTAGAGCTGTGAGTTCGACTGTCCACTCAGTGTCGAAAACGCCGAGTAAGCACGCCGCTGTAAACATGCTGCAGGGGGCAAGATAGCAAGGCACATCTGGTGGAAAACGAACACCCCCAGACATACACGAAAATATCTTACACCCTCCAGTAATGGTACTTACACCAACGACCACACAAACTCAAACGCTGTTGAACAGAGAAGCTCCCTCTAAGGTTTTTTACGGTGGCCAATTACTGTTCGTCACTCAGCTGATATTGAACCAACTTAAAAAGTAAACAGCCGCTACATATGTACACTTCACATTGAGAAATCCTGCGACCATGTAAGGAATTCTGGTCTGCTTTTAAAACTCCCAAAATTACCACTTCCGATTAAGTCCGTCCGTCTTAATGTGTCCTTCCTAACAACTGAATACGTGGCCCAAGGTTCTGCCCTCCCTATTCTTCTTCGTGTCCCCTGTTAAACAGAGAAGCTCCCTCTAAGCTTTTTCTACGGTGGCCAATTACTGTACGTCATTCACCTGATATTGAACCAACTTAAAAGGTAAACAGCCGCTACATATGTAGCACTTGACATTGAGAAAGCCTGCGACCATGCAAGGAATATGCATAATCCATCTTCACTTTAATTACGCTCGTAGCAACGCTTTCCTAACCCCTTTCTGTACACCCCAGCAATCCCAATGACCTGTCCTATTCGACTGAAACCACTTTTCCTCTTACAGTATGCAGTGGTTCCTCAAGGTATAACCTCCCCAAAACTAAGCAATAACTACAGGATGAACTGTTAGCACTCCATATATTACCCCAAGGAAACTTCAAACGACTATCTCCTCTAGACAACTAAATGCGACCAACATTTATTCATATTAGTAACTATAGCTCTTTCCCACGTATATCACACTGAATCATTCTTCCTCTTCCTCACTCGCTCTCTACCTTTCCCTATCCTTCTCCACTTTACACTACGACGCTGCACACACCACGTTGTTCTACTCCCTGACTTACTTCAAAACGTATCAAAACGTATCCTCGTACGCGCACTTACAAGATACAACTTTACATCCCCGAAGATCTGTTGGAAATAACTGCCTGTTGCATGACCTTGTTACTTCAGCGACTTGGGTATCCGTCGTCTTTACATACAACTTTCAGCCGTAAGATTTACACAGATGTTTTACTGACAAATGATCTTGATGTGTGGTAGGACAGATGAATCTCTAAATTTTATGTGCAGTGATGAGGAAAAACTGCAACACCAAAAAATATTTAATGTAAGCTTGTGAAATTTCAGTAATACGTTTGTTTTCATTTGTCATTATAACTACAAGGCCACATGTTAATGTAAGCAAGAGATAATCCATTGCGAATATGAAATCGTGGTACATTAATAACGGGCGTACTCGCTAGAATGGTGAAAGCAAGCATTCAAAGCTGCGTACTTTGTGTTTTACAGGTTCTGGACGTCAGTTTGTGGAACGGAGTTCCATGCCTGTTGCACTAGGTCGGTTAATATAAGAACGGGTAATGCTGTTTGTGGATGAGGTTCGAGTTGTCGTCCGATGACGTCCCTTATGCACTCGACTGGAGGCAGATCTGGTGGTCCAGCAAGCCAAGGCAACATATCGACTCTCTGTAGAGCACGATGGGTTACAATGACTGTACTCAGTGAGACTTAGTCTGTTGGAAAACACCTCCTGGTATGCTGTTCGTGAACGGAAACACAGCAGGTAGACTCACTAGGTTCCCGCACAGATTCGCAGTCAGAGTACGTGGGGTAACCACGAGAGTGCTTCTGCTGTCATACGAGATCCCAACCCCAACCATTACTCCAAGTGTAGGTCCAGTGTGTCTAGCACCAAGACAGATCAGCTGAAGGCTCTCAACTGGCCACCTCCTAATCAACAAAATTATATCATTGGCACCAGGGCAGAACCAGCTTTCATCATAAAACGGAACATATTTCCACCCCGCCCTCCAATGAGCTCTCGCTTGGCACCATATAAGTCCCAAATGGCGGTCTGTGGCATGCATGTTACAGGATGTCTGGCACAGAGCTGTCTGTTGTGGCCGGCCGCGGTGGTCTAGCGGTTCTAGGCGCTCAGTCCGGAACCGCGGGACTGCTACGGTCGCAGGTTCGAATCCTGTCTCGGGCATGGATGTGTGTGATGTCCTTAGGTTAGTTAGGTTTAAGTACTTCTAAGTTCTAGGGGACTGATGACCGCAGATGTTAAGTCCCATAGTGCTCAGAGCCATTTGTCTGTTGTGTTGGCAGAAGAGCCAACACCGTGTTAATAGTGGAGGCCGAAATGCACGCGTTTTAGCTCACGCAGGCTGGCGTGAGGTGGGAAGGACTGTACTGACGTGAGGTCTGGAACATGACGAGGAATTAGAATTCAGAAAGCGGACGTAATTAGTTTGATACTTAACTTTAATACATCAATGATTAACGTCGCTCTCGACGGTACATGAGTCACAATATAATATGTTCAGAATAAATTCATAGTAACTGAATATGACGCCTTGCTAGGTCGTTGCAAATGACGTAGCTGAAGGCTATGCTAAACTGTCGTCTCTGCAAATGATAGCATATGTAGACAGTGAACCATCGCTAGCAAAGTCGGATGTACAACTGGGGCGAGTGCTATGGAGTCTCTCTAGACTAGACCAGACGTGTGGCGGCGCTCGGTCTGCAATCACTGATAGTGGCGACACGCGGGTCCAACGTATACTAACGGACCGCGGCCGATTTAAAGGCTACCACCTAGCAAGTGTGGTGTTCGTCGGTAAAACCACACTGCCCTTGACCTAACCGATTTGTAACAATTCGTTGTGTCACTGTAGTGCCAACGACTGCTCAGATCGCTGCTGAAAATGCATTGCAAAGTGCCACTGCGATACAGTGAATACAATGCTAATGCCACGTAGTCGTCCTGAGCCCGGTCTTCTTGCGACAGTAAATTCTCGTGAAAACTGTTGCCAACAATCACATACGGTGGTTACGTTCCAGCCAAGTCTTTTGCAACATCGTAGAAGGAACATTCAGCTTTTCGTAGCCCTATTACACTACCTCGTTAAAACTCACAGAGGTGCTGATAATGGCATCTATGTTCCCTTAAATGTATTCCTGACTAACATCAACTAACCACGTTCATTCTTAAAAATAACTAACGCTCGCGACCGGTAATGCGTGTATTTAAAGCAAACCTAATTTGCATTCTGCTAGTGGTGCTACTAGCGCCACACGTATGCGACAGGCGAGAAATTTGAATACAAATCATCTTTCAGATGCAGAAACACGCATACCAACTTACGTTACGTCGCACAGCTTCTTCATGGTGTTGCGATTTTTTTCCCTCAGCCTATTTTTCATTAGGTTTTAACCTTTCGAGCTGGAGTTCTTTTCTTGCAAAACAAATTCTTTCGTAGTGGTAAATGTTTTCACTTTCATCTAAATATAGGAGTAATCGTATGCGATTCTTCTTGCTAAGTGTCTCCGATCCTGGTTCAAAAATGGTTCAAATGGCTCTGAGTACTATGGGACTTAACATCTGAGGTCATCAGTCCCCTAGAACTTCGAACTACTTAAACCTAACTAACCTAAGGACAGCACACACATCCATGCATGAGGCAGGATTCGAACCTGCGACCATAGCGGTCGCGCGGTTCCAGACTGAAGCGCCTAGAAACGCTCGGCCACACCGGCCGGCAATGATTCAGCATGCGCATATGTATACGTGTTTGTTTTAACTTCAGACAACTAAATATCCCGACAACGACATGTCGTACGAAAATAACGTTCTTAGTGAAAAGTTAAGATTAGTAAAGAGGTCATCTGTCTGTGTTTCAACTGGCCACGTTGTAACCACTCTTCCTGCCTGAGCGGAGCCAACTTTGTATTTTCAAATGGAAATCCCCATTTTAGTACACATTCGAATTCTACGAAAAAAATTAGCACTGTTAACTCTAACTATAGTCTTCCATTGGTGGTAGATGGCGCTGTAGTCGACAAATATCAAGCGTGCGTGTTTATGCAATTAAGAACCGACGCATTAGATTCTGCATACCATTTACGATGTAAATGTCAACCTTTGTGTTCTAACGGTTGATATTTATGTTTGAAATTTACTTTAGAGTTGCAAATTTGATTGTACAGTATACCATGGTGAGACGTTTGAATGTATGGCTATAGACCACTTTTAGCGGGAACCAGGAACAACGACGTGGATGTAATAGTTTTTTGTTCCCTTCAGGATGCTTCACATCGACGAGTCCCTTAGTCTCTTACCATCTGAACCGATGTTGCTGAGTATCCAAGGGAAGCATATGACAGACATTTCATCTTATTACAATGGTTGTGTTTTTTATACCACTGATAGCCATTTAGTGGCCCACAAGAGAGTTACGATGGTTGCATGGAAATACACATAGAAATTAGTTACCCTAACGGTTGGCTTCGAGGGCTGCCACCGAAATCAAGCAATCCAATGATTTGAAGACTCACGACATGGAATCCTGTAGGAAACAGACAACAACGTTCCTAAACAAGTAGCTTCTTCCCCACAAATTGCAGTGCCCAGCCACATTATTTGTACTGTAAAATCACACCTGCAACACTCAAGTAACGTTTGAGCATCAGTATGAACCGTCAGAACACAAAGGTTTAAATTTATGTCGTAAACGAAATGTACAATCAGATGTATCGGTTCTTAATTGCAAAAACAGGCACATTTGATATTTGTCAACTACAGCGCATTCTGCCGTGGATGGGAAACAATGATTTGATCATGCTGTACATATGTTCCTATTTTTATGTACAATCCGAATATGCACTAAAAGTGGGGGTTCACATTTGAAAATACAGTACAAAATGATGACGCCATCGCAGGAGGGCTTTTGAGCATTGGTTATTTGGTTTGTGGGGTTGAAGGGACCAGACTGCAAAGATCATCGCTCCCTGTTTCCATGACCATGAAAACCCACAAGGAATAAAAACAAGCAGCGGAGGTAACAAGGGATGACACAACACAAGGAAGAGACGGACAAAGACCAGAAAAAAAGGAATTAAAAGCACACAGAGTTGTACAGTGGTTGGCCGACCATGGAAACAAGAAAGTAAAAACCAGTCACCAAGAGACACACTAAAAACCCAGATCTAAAAACGTAGGACAAAGGCCAGAGTCAACACGAAAGAGACAAACATATTGAGCGAGAAAAGCCCCCTGCTCGAATAAAACTCAAAACTAAGCCTTCCATTGCAGCGTCATCCATTTAAAGTGCAGGGAGCGTATCAGGCAGCGCAAACGTCTGCCTAAGCGCGGTTAAACGCAGGCAGTCCAACAAGATGTGGACCACTGTCAACACTGACCCGCAGCAACATAGAGGTGGGTTCTCGTGGCGCAGTAAATGACCGTGCGCCAGCCAGGTGTGGCCAGTGCGTAGCTGACAGAGAACAACGAAGTCCTGTGAAAGGCTCGCGTGAGGAGGACCACACACCTGTAGTCTCCTTGATGACCCCAAGTTTGTTGGGTGAAGGCAGGGTGCGCCATTCATCACCCCAGGTACCAAGGACTTTACGCCGCAATACTGACTGGAGATCACATTCCGAAAGGCTAATTGAAAGGGCTGGTTCATTGATAGACTGTTTGGTCAGCCTGTCAACACGTTCATCACCTGCGATGCCGACACGACCTTGGGTCCACACAAAAGCCACAGAGCGGCCACAACGGGGTAGAGTATGGATGAACTCCTGGATAGCCATCACCAGACGAGAGTGAGGAACACAGTGGGCGGTAGCTCTTAAACTGCTCAGGGTGTCACTACAGACGACGACGGACTCACCCGAGCAGGATTAGATATACTCTAGGGCGCAAGAGATGGCTACAAGCTCTGCAGCCATCCAGCCATGACCATTGTTCAGATTGTTCCCCAAGAGCAAAGGCATAACCAAATCGTACAGCAACCATCGAACAGTCGGTATAAACTACGACAGAGACGGGAAACGCGGCAAGGATGGAAAGAAAGCGTCGGCGGAGAGACTCAGGAGGGACTGAGTCTTTCGGGCCTTGTGCTAAATCCATCTACACCACGGGGGTATACGCATATGGGCCCAGAAAAGAGGTGGGAGAGGGAAAAACTCTAGCCTAGTGAGAAGAGACCAGACGCGAACCGCAATCGGACACCCTGACCGGGGCCGCCGTTCGGGAAGATGGACTACTGAGTTGACGGATAGGAGATGATAATTTGGATGCTACAAAAATGTGCAGCATCAGCCGCCAGTAGTCATTGACGCCGGATGCGCAATGGAGGAACACCAGCCTGCACAAGCAGGCTGTTTACAGGGCTTGTGCGGAAAGCTCCATTTGCTAGTTGGATCCCACAGTGAAGTATGGGGTCAAGCAACCGCAACGTACAAGGCGATGCCGAACTGTAAGAAAGCCTCTCATAATCGAGACGGGACTGATTAGTGCCTGAAACGGTCATAGAAGGGTTGACTGATCAGCACTCCAGCTGGTGTGACTCAAGCAACAAAGAGCGTTAAGATGCCGCCAGCACGTTTGCCTAAGCCGCTGAATATGAGGGAGCCAAGTCAACTGGGCACCAAAAAGCAATCCCAAAAACTGATGGGTCTCCACCACAGCAACAAGTCCGCCATCAGGATAAAGCCGTGGCTCAGGATGAACAGTGCAACGCCGGCAGAAATGCATGACACAGTTCTCGGCTGAAAACTGGAAGCCGCACATTACGGTCCAAGGCTGTGGCTTGTGGATAAGACTCTGCAGATGCTATTCAGCAACTGAAATTCCAGTGGAGCTCTAGTACAGGCAAAAGTCATCAGCATACAAAGAAGCTGATACAGGCATTCACACAGCTGCTGCTAGCCCATTGATAGCAACTAAAAAGAGGCAGACACTGAAGACAGAGCCTTGCGGCGCCCCATTCACCTGCACTTGGGAGGAAACAACTTGCACGTGGACGGAACGAAGCGACAGAGAATTATGAATAAAAATCGACAGGGGTCACCTAAGATCCTGCCATGAATCGTAGTGAGTGTGTGATGTCGCCATGTTGTCAAAAAAGACAGCAACCAGATGCAGATAGTGGGCAAACGCCATTCTGATGGCAGACTCTAGGCAGACTAGACTATTGGTGGCAGAGTGGCCCTAACGGACCCCACCCTGGAATGGCGCCAAAAGGCCCTGAGACTCAAAAAGCCAACTCAGCCTTCAGATCGCCATGTGTTCAAGCAACTTGCACAGAACATTGATGAGGCTAATGAGGTGGTAGCTGTCCAGCTCCTTGTGGGTTCTTGCCAGGTTTCAACACTGGTATGACGATGGTTTCCCACCCATTGTGATAGGAACTCAACCTCTACCCAGATCAGTTGAAAAGGTCTAGGAGGTGTCACTGGCAGTCCACTAAGACGTGATTGAGCATCTTATAGTGTATGCGATCCAGCCCAGTAACCACGTCAGGGCAAGCAGCTAGGGTACTTTAGAATTTCCACTCACTGAGCAGAACATTGTACAACTCGGGGTGGCGTGTATGGAATGAAAGTCTCCAACATTCCAATCGCTCTTTCAGGGAGTGGAAGGCCAGCAGGTCATGTGCAGAAGCAGAACTCTGAGCATAATGCTCTGTAAGGACTTCTGCAATCATGTCTGGTTCAGTACATACTGCTCCATTCAGGGAAAGCCCAGGTATGCTGACGGGCGTCTGATACCCTTAGAGTCGCCTAATCTTGGCGCAAACCTGTGATGGAGAGGTATGGATGCCAATGGTGGAGACATACCTTTCCCAGCACTCCAGCGTCTGTCGGTGAATAAGGTGTCAGGCTCGGGCACAGAGCCGCTTGAAGGCAATGAGGTGTTCCAGGGATGGGTGCCACTTATGATGTTGGAGGGCCCACCAGCGATCTCTAATTACCTCAGCGATCTCTGGTGACTGCGAAGGCACAGTCCTCCGCTGAGGGGACAGAGAAGAACAGGGAATAGCAGAATCCACTGCAGAAACAACGCCGGTGGTTATGATGTGAACCACCATATCTATGGCGCCATGAGAAAGAGGCTCAGTAGTGGCAATGGAGGCGAATGAGTCTCAGTCAGCCATATTCGAGGCTGATCTGGGGAAGTGCCCAAACAGCAACGCTGTGGCAGTGACAGAAAGATCTGAAAGTGGTCACTACTGCACTAGTCGTCATGCACACACATTGCCAGGGCTGTAGACCAAAAGGTCAGTGGCTGACTACATGTCATGTGCCACACTGAAATGTGTGGAGGCACCATTATTAGAGAGAGAAAGGGCTAACTGGGCCAACACTTGCTCAATGACGGAGCCCCGGCCTGTTGCCACCAATCCACCCCACAAGGCTTATGGGTATGAAAGTCACCCAGTAATAGAAAAGGTGGTGCAGGCGCCACCGGGAGGGAATTGCCTCCCCCACCCCCCCTTACCATCAATGGGGCAGGTGTAGCCATCTGGCTCAGAGAGAAGACTGGGGCAGGTGGAGCTGATGGGGTAGAACAGTTGTAGAGGGCATGAGCAGGATGGATGTGTTCAAACTTCTGCTTAGCCTCAGTGTAGTTCAGTCGGTTCAGGGTCTTATATTCCGTGATATTCCTCTCTTTCTGTAAAATCTTGCAGTCTGACTAGCAAGGTGAATGATGCTCTCCACAGTTGGCACAGATGGGAGGCTGGGCACATGGAGTATTGTCATGCGATGGGCGTCCGCAATCTTGACATGTGAGGCTCGAAGTACAGCGGGAAGACGTATGGCCGAACTTAACAGCACTTAAAGCAGTGCATCGGTGGAGGGATATAGGGCTTGACGTCATAGCGGTAGACCATCACCTCTACCTTCTCAGGCAATGTATCAACAAGGAAAGCCAAGATGAAGGCACTGATGGCTACCTGATTAGCCCTCAGACCCCGATGAATAAGCCACACGAAATGAATAGCTCCCAACTCTAAATTGGCGCCCAGCTCGTCATCATAGTGCAAAAGAAGGTCCCTGTGGAATATAATACCCTGGACCATATTTAAGCTTTTATGGGGCGTGACGGTAACAGAAACATCCCTATACTTGACACAAGCGAGTAATGCTCGTGACTTGGCAGAGGATGCTGTTGTTATCAAACTGACCCAGAACACAATTTGGGCAACTCCTCCACCTCCCCAAACTTGTCCTCTAAATGCTCTACAAAGATCTGAGGCTTCATCGTCATGAAAGACTCAGCATCAGCCCTTGTACATAAAAGGTACTGGGGTGAATAAGCTTCACTGCCATCCTTATCCTTTAGTTCCTCCCATGGTGTGGCCAGGGAAGGGCAAGATTTTCGGTTATACTTCTGCGCATTGAACTGAGCCCTCAAACGCTTAGAGACTGCTGGTCGCTGGCCACCAGCAAGAGGAGATGTGCCACGCTCCATTGCGTGTCATCCGCCCTGATGAAACCCACTCTGACCAAGGGCCTTCCCCATGGTTGCCACCCAGCCGCAGCAAAGGCCATCTGGCAGCATGACCATTGCCGGGAGTCCCGATGCCCCAGGGTGACGGGCATCTCCTCCTTGGTACACGTGGGGAGTTAATGGCGCATGCATCAGTATAGTCATCACTGTGTTGTCAGGGGCTACAACCATGTCCGAAAGAACAGATAACATCTTCATTTATATATAGTTAAGATTCATCGGCTATTTGACCATCTTCTACTGTACAGATGCACAAACAGTGCCCGAACTCTTACGGGAATCGGCGGTAAAGCCGCGAGTAATGAGTATGATGGGCAGAGGCACTATGAATATAGTGCGGGGCAGCAAGCTGCGAATGTGGGTCTCACGGGAGGCTTGCCAGAGGTAAGTCCCTGCTGTCGCACTATCCTCCGTGTCCTCGGTGGCTCAGATGGATAGAGCATCTGCCATGTAAGCAGGAGATCCCGGGTTCGAGTCCCAGTCTGACATGTCCGCAAGAAAAGATACCATGTTCATATATACTTTACAAGACTTCATTACTTTTCAGGGGCTGGAACGTTCGGATAACTTATTATATCAGAGGACGAGACGGTTCATGGATTAGAGCGCTGTTTTGAATCGTGAATAATGAAATTCAAATCTTTGGCCAAACATAAAGTTAAATTGTAAATACTCTGCGCAACAAAATTAAAGGACCTCTGTTAGGAACCCCTGTAATTTTCTCCCATTGTGATATATGCAACAGAAGACCACACCTCAGAAGTTGAGATGAGCTTTAAGTTGCGTTATTGATGCCACATTGGCACAAAATTTCTCCACAGTTCTGCCGAAATCCATCGTGAAGGTGTCACACGATGAGAAATTTGTCACACCTCCTCTTCCCCACATTTCACCCCATTTTTGGACATCCCTGCAATGGAGTGTAGAATTAATGCTTTCTACGGCCACCCATATGACAACCACGTGATTTCCACAATGAGCGTAGCGGTTTTCTGTCCTCTATCGCAGAGGCGTCAAAATAACAGGTGAAATGTGGATAAGAGGGGGTGTGACGAATCTGCTATCGTGTGACACGTCCACGGTGGCATTCGGCAAAATTTTGTTGAAATTCGGTGCCAATGTACAATACACTGAAGAGCCAGGGAAAATGGCACACCTCCCTAATATCGTGTAGATCCCCCGCGAGCACGCAGAAGTGTCGCAACACGACATGGCATGGACTCCATTAATGTCTGAAGTAGTGCTGGAGAGAATTGACATCAAGAATCCTGCAGGGCTGTCCATACATCCGTAAGGGTACGAGGGGGTGGAGATCTCTTCTGAACAGTACGTTGCAGGGAATCCCATTTATGCTCAATAATGTTCAGGTCTGGGGAGTTTGGTGGCTAGCGGAAGTGTTTAAACTCAGAAGAGTATTCCTGGAGCCACTCTGTAGCACTTCTAGACTTGTGAGGTGTCGCGTCGTCTTGCTGGAATTGCATTGCCCAAGTCCGTCGGAATGCACAATGGACATGAATGGGCGCAGGTGATCAGACAGGATGCTTATGTTTGTGTCTCCTGTCAGGGGTCCAATATCACTCCAACTGCACAAACCCCACACCATTACACAGCCTCCACCAGCTGGAAGAGTCCCCTGCTCACATGCAGGGTTCATTGATTCATGAAGTTGTCTCCATACTCGTACACGTCCGTCCGCTCGATGCAATTTCAAACGAGACTCGTCCGACCAGGCAATTTGTTTCGAGTTATCAACAGTCCAGTGTCAGTGTTGACGGGCCCAGGCAAGGCGTAAAGCTGTGTGTCGTGCAGTATTCAAGGGTACACGAGTGGGCCTTCGGCTCCGAAAGCCCATATCGATGATGTTTCGTTTAATGGTTCGCACGCTGACACATGTTAATGGCCCAGCACTGAAGTCAGCAGCAATTTGCGAAAGAGTTGCAGTTCTGTCACGCTGAACGATTCTCTTTAGTCGTCGTTGGTCCCGTATTTGCAGGATCTTTTTCCGGCCGCAGTGATGTCGGAGAATAGTTGAATTACTGGATACCTGATATTCACGGTTCATTCGTGAAATTGTCGTAGGGGAAAATCCTCACTTCATTGCTACCTCGGAGATGCTGTGTCCCATCACTGACTGTAACACCACGTTCACACTCTCTTCCATTCTGATAACCGGCCATTGTAGCAGCAATAACTGATGTAACAACGGCGCCAGACACGTGTTGTCATATATATGCGTAGCCCACCGCAGTCCCGTATTCTGCCTTTTTACATATCACTATATTTGAATATGCATGCCTATACCAAATTTCTTTGGCGCTTCAGCGTAATTAACTCACCTTACAGTTCACATGAACTTCTGAGGTATGGCCCTCCTTTCCCACGTGTCGACACCTTGCTATTCGGAGCCTCGCAGAGCCCTAGCGTGACGTCGCAGCGTAACACCCTTTTGCGCCATTACAGAGGATGATTGTATACAATTTTTACCCAGAATTCAAACTCATGCTTTGCAATGGGAGACAGTTACGAAGTTTTGAAAGAATGGCCCTTTAAATTTGTTGCGCAGAGTAGATTACGGTGAAAGTTAAGATCGTCTCTTTCGAATTGACGTGACAGACTCCTTTTACGAGCCGTACCAGTTGCAGTCTTGTGATCCTTGTCTAATAATGTCGTCCTCTTCGGGAAGTTAAACAATAACTTTCGTATTTACCTTTGAGCATTCAGTCAGTGGCAAGTAATATATCTCTATTTCGAACCAATATCTCAGTGTGTATTGTGTGCATATTAAAACGGGGACCTACAAACGACGGAGAGACTTCGTTCCGCCGTAGCCCTCAGTGGTTCACAACCCCGCAACAGGACACAGCAGTCCAGCCAACCCACCGCTGTCCTACACCGAACCCAGGGTTGTTTAATAGCTCAGTACATAGTATCAGTCCTAGGAAGATGCTTAAGTGGAAACGTCAGATATCATTTTGACAGCACTTGGTCAGAACAGTCAATATTATTTACTTTGTGTATGATAAATTTATTAAAAGCTCATAACTATGTTTCATTCTTACAGTGTATTAACTCTGTAAATATTATTAGTTGCTTACTGTAATGTATATACCTGTTTTGATAATCTCCTGACAGATGATTTGGGTAACGAGTATCATTTGCAAATGACATGTTTTTTTATGTTTAACTTTCTGACTTGTCCCACACCGACGAGGATCGTCTCATTTTTAGGTTTGTGGAACGAAAACTAAATCTAATCAATCACGCCTACACATTTTAACACCTTCACACGGTGGAACTCAAAATCAGTGACATTTTAACCATCCATGAGATAACGCGTTGTTTCGTATTCAGTAACGGGCCTACTTTCTGCCATGCTAAAGATTATGGTTTAACTACTGTTCAGTTCGGATTAAACAATGATGTGCACAGAAATCGGAGGTGCATTTTTCCGTTTTTAACTGAAACAGTTTAAGGAAACATCGAAAAGCTGATATCTGTATTGCTCACCCATGATTTGAATTTCGCTCCTTGCGAGATCTCTGCTATTCCACGGAAAGAAGCAGGACATATGGGAAAAATACAGACCATATTAAACTGTCTTGCATTAGATTTTGATTTTCCTTTATTTCCATTGATCATTACATACGATTTGCGAACTACACACCCTCTTAATGACATCTTCAGTGCCGTAGGTACCTGCCAGATAGGTAACGCGTCGGTCATTTTTGGGATGAAATTCAATATGGAAAATAACGTAAACTGACGCTGCTTTCAGCATACTCTTCAGGACTTTACAGACACTACCGGAGGGTCCTACGGGCTGTTGCATCTCCAGTACTTCAAATTAGCCTAAGACGGTCCACAGGTTGGTAGGATAAGTGCGTATAATCGGTGGTTCAGCATTACTCAGTTCGTCGACAGTCGGAACTGTGCGAAGAAAGTAGCAGTGAGCGGCAGCTGAAGACGCAGCTGCTGCGAAAGACCACTTACACACTGGCGATTTGGTCGCGCGACTTTCTCACGTGGAGGAGTCGCGTCCTTCATTTAATAGGCAGTCCCCATAAGGCCATACACACTGGCGATTTGCATGAGCAATCCACTGCGCACTTGCAGGTCTCCGCGACTGATAGCGGCGATTCAGCAGCTGTTTGACCCGTTCAAAAGTGGCGGTGTAGCAGTACGGTTTCAAAGGGCGGGGGTTAACAGTTGCTGCCTCGCGTGTTTGTATTGCATTTGTTGTTTGTTAGCGCTTTGTGACTGCTGAGTCAGGTGAATTTTCTGCGTCGTTTTAAAAAATTTCATGCTCTTCTCTCCAACTCTTTCGAGTTGGAACATTTCACCATTGAAGTAGAATGTCAACCTGTAATTTGGGACTCAGGCAATTATCGTTACAGGACTTAGATCGCAAAATGTAATGCCTGCGACAAGGTGCGTAATAATTTGTTCTTGACTTCGAAAATATAGGCCAGTTTCATCCAACTTGAACATGTTTCTTTCGCGAAAAAAGTTGTGTAGCACGCAACATGCTCCATTATTACAGCACAGAGGTCATCCATCCCATTTAAAAGGCGATGCAGTACTCGATAACCTGTAATTACAAAATCTTCCTTTCTCTGTCAAATGTTTTCCACTTGACGGATGTTGCATGTTGTCTTCTGGAGCAAATTATTCATCTCCAACAAAGCAGAATGGAAGAGGTTGAACTGAATCCGAAAGGTCGAGGTTATGGCAAATGTAGCTCAACAAGAGGAAACCCTCCAACAATACTTCTCCTGGAGAAATATGTATATTTTGATATCTGATACGTTCTATTACCTGTAACTGCCACAAAATCAGCAGACTTGGAAGCACCTATAGCTCATACTCTTGAGGCAAATGATTGTAATCTTCAGGATGGAAATGCCTCCAATTTTCATAAGAGACAGGATGAGGAGGAGAAACACCTCTTTCAGGTATTTGCAGCCAACTTCAAGAATAAAAACCAATCAAAGCCTGAAGTTGTAGATCAGACACAATAATATGTATTCAGTACATCCAATGAATGGGTCATTTTGAGAATGGCAATTGGCTGCCGCCTTTTGAAGGACAATATAACCTGAAACTTCCTAGCGAATTAAAACTGTTTACCAAGTCGCTGCTCGAACCCGGGAACTATAACTTTTGCTAGCAAGTGCTCTATCAACTGACATACCCGAGCACGGTGCACGGTCTGTCCTCATAGCTTTATTTCCAGCAGTACCTCATCTCCTAGCTTCCAAGATTCACAGTAGTTTTTCTGCGAAACTTCTGGCGGCAACATTCCTGGCAGAGAGAATACTGAGAAGACATGGCTTATGTACTGTCTGGTGGATGGCTTTGAGAGTTGTGCAGCGGAATGTGTGCTGATATAAAACTTCCTGGTTGATTGAAACTGTGTACTGGACGGGGATTCGAATCCTGGTTTGAGTCTCCGTCCCGATCACAGTTTAATGAGCCGAAAAGTTCCATATCAGGACAAACTCCGTTGCAAAGTGATAACTTCATTCCGAAAACAATATAACCTGTTGACAACACAGTAACGAAAGCAGCATCTATTGTTACAGAGCCAAGGCCGTGTTTGGCGTTCGTCACTGCCTCCTCCTTACTCTTACACACTCTGACAGTGAGCTCGTGTGGCACCCCGCTGGCGAATCAGTGAGGCACTCAACGCATGCACCGAGCCTGGTGAGGCAGCTACCTATTAAACTTTCATCCCAGCTAGATTATAACCGTAATGTATGGCAGGATCGTGCTGTTCCACGTATTACCAACATAAACCAGAAAAATTATTGTCCTCACTGTGATGCTCGAGTCTTTTGCTCCTTCGTTGTTGCTATATTCATATATGGACCGTCTGTGGGACTGCTATAAAATCAAAGATATTGTAAGTAGCTCCGTCATTCCCCACAGATGGTTCACCCTGAAATACTCTTGGCCGATAACTATCATGAGTGGAGGTTACCTGGATGTTGACCATACATACTCAAACCCTACCATTAGCTTGTAAACCATTATCAGGCAGCTAATACGTATCTAATTCTTGTTTAATTTTGTTAATGTATCACTTTGTATTAAAACTCTACTTTATTTAAGAATACAGGAAAGATATGTGGAAAGGACTTTTTATGGATTACGCTTTAATTATGAAGACAACTTTATTGTTTTAAGATCACCGTATAAACTACGATGTATCAGGTACATATTACGACGATGCCGGTTAATTTAGTGTAACCATACTGGAATGTTTGAAAAGTTTTGTTCGCATGAAACTGGAATACAGATGTGGTACTTATTTAGTAAGACTCCCTTGCGTTGACTTAAAATGGTTTTAAGTGAAAGAAGGAATAAGCCTTTACAGTTAGGTCGATCAATAACCTTTAAAATGATCATCGTTGCGCTGAATATTTTACTCTGGCGTTGACTGGTGTCATGCAGAACATAAATTATATAATTATCACAAAGATCTTTACCTACTATGCTGTTTATCAAATAGCGCAACAATGCTACATTTCAAAAATTATCTAGACAGATTTAGTGTTTGTGGTAAGAATATCATGCACAAAAAGGTGAAAAAATTAATTGAAATTGTTTCGGAATGTTTTTAAACGAAGTATACAACAGATATTGTACCGTTTTCCTTAAATATCTTTTAATAATGCGGTGTGCACTGTTATGAACGTTTTAGTCAGAACGAGATAAACTTAATTTGTCAATTCTATGAGATTGTCTGTAAAATGATGTTAGCTTGAATGCAGCCTTGTATAGAGTCTTAAACCACTAGAAGATTTTGAAAACTTCCTCTTTCATATTTAAGGCCCTACTATTGCGTAATAAATCCCCAAGACTCCCTCTTACATTGGGAGGAAAATCACGTAGAGTTTGCGAGATGTGGCCAGGGCGCCGGACCGAACGATGGACTGCCTCTGGCTTTCGGTGAGACATGACGTCTTGTATTGTCTTTTCCTTTTCTCTCTCTCTCTCTCTCTCTCTCTCTCTCTCTCTCTCTCTCTCTCATGATGATATTGGAACTTTTTTCCTCTACCAACCGATGCCTGCTATGACGACCCCATGACAGAATGGTAAGCTGTTCTACACCAGTAGCACTTTGTGTATTGGAATATAGAGCAACTATATTATAACTTGGTGTTTCATTTCAAAGATTCCCTCTGAATGCCCACTCCCCTTGAAGGTCTTGACGTAACCTCTAGGCATTCGTACCCTAATAAGAACCAGTACTAAGTAGTCAGTGTGATAGCAAAATCACGTTCAGAATAATTTCGTGGCACAAACACACTTAAACTATTAATTTTCCCGCGCCCAATAAGCGAGTGGAACGGGAGAAAGCCCTGAAGTGCAGCACAGTGGGAAGTACACACTGTCACGCACTTCAGACTGATTTAGAGGGTATAGCTGTAGCTGCTGCGTAAAACTGGTTGAGAATGAGGAACCTACGATTCTTTTAGATGTCGAAATCGGAAATCCTCTAAATATCAAAGCGAACTAATTTCGTAAGTCGTAGGGTCACACTGGTTTCCGATTATGCTTGTTAGGAGCACGAATCATTTCACTTACACTACAGATCACTATTGTTCGCCATAGTTAAGCATTCAGTGAGCCCACGTGATTAATTTCGTCAGAATGACAATCATCGGCAGTAATGACATAAGACTTGAATGCTGTCGAATGTGAGCCGTACATCTTAGTTTATGGAAATTAAAAAGAGTTCCGAGCACAGAGTAAGTTTAAAGCGCAGACAAACTATACGACCTATATGAGAGGAATAGGCGACGGAAAGCGAAAAGAGCTGTTCTAACTTTTACGTTCACCATTAAAATCTGAAAAGTTTGCAAAAATATAGATTTATATCTTTAAATTGAATACTGGTGATGGAAAATCGGTGTTTTTAGGTAATGTGTTTTAAAGTTTCACTTCGTTACGGTTGTTTAATTTTACGTATTTAAGAAATAGCTTCTCCATATAAATTAACCTTAAAAATTCCTTTGATTTCACAAATACTTCATTATGTTAACATTACACATCAAGCGATTAACCCATTCAGACGTATAGCACATTACCGTGTAAAAACATTTGAGACCAAATAAATTGGCCTCCAATTGATAAAAACTAGCCTACCATGTTCAGAGTTTTGTGGCTAAAGTTTGCTATTTTTGCTCTGTGTTTTGGCACGTTTTAGACCAAAGTTTGATTTTGAAGACGTTAATGGGAACAGAGCCACCTAAAATTTTGAATTGGCAAAACATCCAAAAGTAGATTACTGATATCCCAAGTTTTATAGTGGACAGAAAATTTAATTTTCTACTTCTAAAATACTTGTATCTGAAGAGGTTCAACATCGTTCACAAAAAACGTTTACGCGTCTTTTTTGGCTCTGCAGTATCTGGCTGGTGGGGTTGGTCCTTGGGATCCTCATATCACTGAGTTGAGGTTCTAGTTCAGGTTCTGTTTCTACTTTAGGAAACAGAATGTTTTTTTACATGCCTTTGAAGTAGGACGTGATGTTTATAAGAAGATAATCTTTTCGTTGTCTAGTTATCCCAGCCGGAATTACTGCACGAGGAAACCCTACAGTTCCATTTTCTTCGGGAAAGATGCGATGTATTCAGAAAACGTTATTCCTTTATAAGAAAGTCTATCCTGGGCTCCTTAAAATGCCTATAAAATTTGGGAGATACCATTTTGTGAAGTATTGCACGTGCAGCTGCGAGATTTAGAAAAGGAGTCTCTTGTTGGGCCAGTTTTATTTCCCCACAACGACCAGTAGTCTCTTTTCAGAAGACTGACGTCAATTGCTTTTAATCATGTTATTGACTGTTGTTGGATTCAAAGAACTTTAAAATAGATATGCGTATTTACAGAATGAAGTAAATTACCACAATAAGCAAAAGACCGAAAATAAGTCCTTTTTACATTATCGGGCTTTTCGCTTGTACAGAAAATTTTATTTCTCCGACAAGAGGTCACTTTTCGCTTCCCGTCTCACAAATATGAAAGTATTTCGTAACAATTTTAGGTTATGAGCAATGCTAACGGAGTAGAAACTCAACACTTCAGTCTCGGCGGAAACGTACGCATATTCACAATGACGTACGAGCTTTCGCCTCCAGGTGGCTCTCATGCACACCAGAGCAAAGTCCCTCTGAGGAAACAACTTTTCTTCTCCCCATTCGATGGAGATTTCGCGTGCGGCACGGAAGGAGCACACCTCCCATCCATCTTGGCCGCGCGCGGTGCGAGGCGCCGCTCGCAGCTGCGTGTGAGTTCCCTCTTGTTTTTACGCCTCATCGCAGCCTCTGTTAAGGAGCTGCAATAATTCTAGCGGAACCGATGCTCGGCGCCGTATTTCACGAAGCCAGCCGTCTGTCTTGCAGCCGCACACTGGCGTTATTAATTAGGCAGTTGTCTCATTGTGTTAATAAGACTGTCTCGTAGTTGGAAGAAACGCCGCGCAACAGCACCGCCAAGCAGAAGGGGCGCTACCACAGTAAAAGACCAAGATAAATAGGCTGGAGCATCAACACCTCGAGAAATTCTACTGCATTAAATATTAAATTACGTTACTAATAACATAATTACTGTTGTCATTTGCAGTGTGTTACTAGCTTTGACGACTTTTTTAATCAGGTCACCAAGACGAAATGTTGGTTTTGCTGCTTCCAAAAGGCTTGTTCTCTTATTTGATAAACGGTCTTTTTGGCGATGTGGTAAATAATTCAGAAGGTGATAGTATAGACTAATCCTAATAAAACATTATATATTACCAGTGACCGAATATCATTGGTTACAGGGATACAGCTGGTTGCAGAAAAAAGTCTTCGGTTGTTGATACACCAGTTGCTGTACGTTTATTTAACGATAATAGTTCTTGTTTTGAAGCTTATGTCGCTGAGTAGCGCTTCCGTTCACATAATTGAATTTCTTACTGGTGAATATGATCGTGATTGCTTGAGTTTTCTTTATCGTTTAAGCATTTACAGCTGCTGAGTTTACCGATGTGCTTCTTGTGTAAGGGTGTTTTAAAGGAAGCGCTGCTTCTGCTTACAGAGAATACGGCAGACTACTTCATAATCATAGCATACCGGATTCAAAAGTATGTACTCACGTATTCAGGAAACTGAGCGAGAATAGTGCCATGCCTAGGAAACACATTTCACCTGGATGTGAAAATGCACGGACCGTGATTGAAGTAGAGGATGCACAAAATGCCACGAAAGTGATGTGGGTGGAATGGATGGTGATGGTTGATGCTGATGTTTGGTTTGTGGGGCGCTCAACTGCGCGGTCATCAGCGCCCGTACAAAGTCTAATTTCCATTCACAGTCCACTCTAACCACTGTAACGGATAATGACACCACAAACACCCAGTCAACGGACAGAGAAAATCGCCAACTCGGTCGGGAACCGAAACCGGGATCCCGTGATCCAGAGGCAGCAACGCTAGCCACTGGAAGAGTGGCATGGAGGAAGGCATTGTCAGTGCCAACGGAATACATAAAACCCAAGAAAGTTCCTGGTTACTATCGCCAATACAGTTTACAAATGACCCTCCAGGAACAATAACCCATATGCCAGTGGCATCGGTAAAAGGGTGTATGGCCAGAAGTTAAAATATGTTAAAAAGAACAGTGATTCAGTATAACAGGGCGACTGCTAAGTAATAGAGATTGGCGCACAAATAGGTGGAATAAATCTGTCTGCTCTGTAGGGCAACCGGCTCACACGAGAGCGACCTTGAGTAGCAACTCTCAGCAGGCAGTATCATTGCCTCTGTCCCACTCTTCTTCTCCGGTTGTTCACAGTACGCTGGATTATGCTGCGTCTTGGACTAGTCGGCATACATACAGCGACATGTGTAGCTGGCTGGAAGGAACAGGTATCGAATGTAAAATCTTAACGACATAGGAAGACAACAAAAATTAATAGTAAATATTCTTGCGGTTCACGGTACGAATGACAGTTGGGGGTGTTCATACAATTACTGGGTTGTACCCAAACATTATTCAGTTGATATACCATAGTCCTTCAAGAAGCTCACTCAAAATTTCTGTACGTATCAGTGTTCCAGATACAAGAAACTCACACGCCTTATGTGTGCATGGGATTTATCTTTATCATTTAAAGAGGACGCATCGCTTTCCAGAAGGAAATGAGGGTAGAATACTACAAATTTCGGAATGAATTTTCACTCCGTAGCGGAGTATGCACTGATGTGACATTCCCTGGCAGATTAGAAAATGTTTGCCGCACCAGGTCACGAACCTAGGACCCTGCAGGGGATTTGAACTTTGTTTTTGTGTAATTGTGAATCATTAATTAGTTCCATTAATATTGCATACCGGCGAAATCGCTTTCACTCGTGACGGTTTGAGTAACACTCGTAACCAATACTGGTGATCTGACAAAAAAAACACACATATTGCTGAGAGACTCTTTCAAAAACGCTGCCCAGTAAGTATATGGTATCTTATGGTAGACAGACAGGTGATTGCGCCTATCGTTTTACCCCATCGCCCTACAGAGACCTGTTATCTAGACCTCCACCATTATTGGAAGATTGGCCTTTGGCTACAAGACGGATATATTCTTCCAGGATGACGAGGCACGTGCACACTGTGATCGTCAGGTGCACATCATATAAACCTAATTTTCCTCAGAAGAAGGTTCGAGGGAAGTTCCTGGTCACTAAGGCCCCGATCCCGATACATTTTTGTGTGTCCGTATCGTTGAAAGGCGAAGGCTACAAAAAAAATGTAAACTTAAGAGACGAACTGATCTTCCGGATTCTGAGTAGTGCTACCGTCATAGAAGACACATAGGGCCACCAAAAAAACCTACAGACGGTGTTTTCAAGATAATTCGAAAGTGCAGTGAAGCTAGAGTTGAAAGTGTAAAACTCAGATGTGAACTTAATTTTCGGCTTCGCTTAAGATCTACCGTAACTATTTACTTGTGTTGGATTCGGACAACTGTACCTCTCTTAATAATAACAGTTGGATAAATATTATATAAAATATTTCATTTTCATTACTGTGTATTATAATCTTCTAAATTATTTTCTGTTCCACCTGAGACACTCTGTATATGGAAATCGCGAAGGTATTGATCGCACTAGACGAGATAACCTTAAGATGGTGTTACTACGGTATCGCCTGTTCCCTCCCTTCAATTCCTGTAAGTTAAAATTTAATTCCTAAGCTGTAGACCAGATGCCATCACTTCAAAATACATGAAGTACGAACAAAAAATGGTGCTTGACTACAGTAAGCAACTGTGAATCCGATAAAGTAGCTGATTACTTCGAAACAGTATGTTGACACACCGTTATTAGACAGCCCAAGGGCTAGAACACAAGCACATGCAGTCATAAAGGAGAAAGCCTGCTAAGTGGGTTGTGTGGATGTTCGCAGCAAGACAACTTAATATATCATGAATATCACTATAAAATCTGTAGTAATAACCATATCAGATGAAGACATGTCAGTCACTCACCGTTGTTGATTCCTGCGTGATGAAATACTCCAGAGAAAACGACAGAATGAAGAGGTATGTAAACGTGATATGTAGAAAGCGGAAGAAAGGGGAAAGGGAAAGGTAGCACGGGAAATATCAACGGCTAGCCGCACAGGGCATTGTGATAATGCAATGACAGAAGTTGAAAATTTGTAACGGACCGGGACTCGATCTCGGATTTGCTGCTTCTTAGGAGCGGTTGCCTTAGCAGCTTTTTTTTTCTCCTTTTGTTACCGCAAACGGTCGACTTACCATTTATTTATCTGCAGGAATGAATGACGCAGTCAGCTAAGGCCAGGTGGAGAGAAGGTGGGCAGGGGTCGAAACCCGAGACCTGGCCACGATGCCTCCACCCCCTCCCCCCTTCCCGGCACCCCCTCCCCACCTGGCACTGTGCTGGTCCCTCACATGAACATGGTACTAGGATGGGTTTTTTATATCGTTTTTTATTTTATTTTTGATATTTTCTTAAATAACTTCTTCATTTTTGTCTTTGTATGTTTTCTGAAAAGAGAACTTGCTAGACAAAAATTTCGCAGTTCCTCGACTCAAAGGGAAAGAATTATTTTCTAAAGGAAGGACACAATTTGAGAAGGCTCCAGGGTGCCACATTCCTTGAAGGTTAAAGACAAGGTGTAACATATTTTCAAATAAGACACGATAACGTGCAAGACTCTGCCACTTCCAAAATATGGTTCAAATGACTCTGAGCACTATGGGACTTAACATCTGTGGTCATCAGTCCCCTAGAACTTAGAACTAATTAAACCTAACTAACCTAAGGACATCACACACATCCATAGCCGAGGCAGGATTCGAACCTGTGACTGTAGCGGTCGCGCGCCACTTCCGATGAGCAGTCACCACATATTGGCGAAATACAAGGTCGGGATCATTGTCTCAAAAAAAGGTTCAAATGGCTCTCAGCACTATGGCACTCAACATCTGAATTCATCAGCCCCTAGACTTAGAACTATTTAAACCTAACGTAGTAGCAAAGCAGTTCCGGTCTGAAGCGCCTAAAACTGCTCGGCCACAGCGGCCGGCTACGTTGTCACACCCAACTACATAGTGGCCGTAGTATCTGAGGAGCCATACGATCAAATAAGTCTTGGTCAGAGAGGAAAAGGAAAACTCTGTACACAGAAGGAGATTAACCGAGAAAGCAGCTTCAGCTGATCGGGAATGGAAAGCCAATTGTCGGCGAATCCATTGCCAGTGTTCTCAACCACAAGAGACAAACCTGTGTGGTAATGTATCAAGTTGATGACATGAGTCGCAAAAACCAGTCGGACTAAAACCAATGCGATGGAGGTGTTTGTTGGGTGGGATCATATTTATAATGACCCTACAAAGAATAACATGAAACGACACTGTTTTCCATGATGCCAATGGCGTGGCCATTTCAACTAGGAAGAGGGACGATTCTACTCCCCAACGAAAAAGCAAGGATATGGTGATAAGATGTGTCACTGATAAAATGTCAGCTCCCCGAAACCTTATTATAATATTAAATTCACGTACGTGACGCAATTTAGAGTTGATCCGGAAAACATCGGCAGCCGGAGTCAGACTGGCCTATTTGAAGACACGTAAATAAGCGAGATGTAATAGAATGAGTTGCTGGAGTACATATTAAAACGGTAAGCCATATAAACAATACTGAAGCCTTCACTTTGATACTGGAAAGTCCCAATCCTTCAAGGGGTGGGGCCCAGCAACCACTTAATACCGAAATAGAAAAATATGACTTTTCAAAGGAAACGACCGGACATCTGCATCAATTTGCGCACCATTATGGCGGGGGCGGGAATACGTGTGCAACGTAGTACACTTTGCTCAAAATGTAGGAATCGAAAATCTGCACTTTGTGAAGAAAACTAACTACATTCATGTACACGAATTGCGCCCTTGTATTCGATTCGTCACGTCCCGCCATCTGAGTGCAGCCATTTTCATCGGACAGCGATCCACGGTAATACGCAGTGATCTGTGGTGAGCAACAAACGTGGCCCATGGAATGACAACGTGCGGAGAAACCCAGCAAATGTAACAGGGTACATTTCCGTTCATTAATGCGGGCCCTAGAGAGAGAACAGAAGGAATCCTGAATGTGCTTGAGCAAGGGTATATTATCAACTTGACGTAACAATACCATAGCATCATCCGCGTACGGTGATACCGAGAAGGTTTCCCCTAATATCTTCCAGCCAATTAATTGATCAGCAATACGGAGAAGCATAGATTCTAAGGACGAGACACAAAGTGACGAGGAGAGTGGGCTCTCCTGCGGTAAGCCCCATCGGATGGTGATCTGGGGAGTAGGTTGTCCATTCACTAAGACATATGCGTGAATACCAGTAAAAAGAATGGATAATACCTGAAACATAGTATGGAGACCGGTCGCCGTGAGCACCTGCATCAAGAAACCATAACTGACCCAACAAACGCAGTATTAATATCAATAAAAAGCAAGGGTCCAGAGACAGAAGTCGCTGCAGCCACCAAGAAAACGTCACGGCTTTGGACTACAGACGTCAGAATCGTGCACTCAAGCACACAGCTTTCGCAGACTGCAAGAATTGTGTTTAGCAGTATTGACAAACGGCTTTTAAGCACCCGGGCGACAGTTTTGTCATCGAAGTTAGTGTGATCGGACAGAATTTATGTGTCCGGACGTCGGGTTTTCTTCGGAATTAGAACGATTTTACCAACCTTGAAGCAGTCAAGAATCAAACACCTCCCTGGATCACCTTATTTACCAGTGACGTAATGATATCATCTATAAGAGGCCAAAAATGTACATAAAATTCCTTGGGAATACCGTCGAGTCCCGGCGATTTTTGCGATGGTGAAACAGCAATAAGACTAAATATACCATCCGAAGCAAAGTCACTTAGAAAGTCATTTAATGCGGGAGTAACCACGCAATCGAGGAGAGGAGTAAACCCACCAGGGACAATCGTATCAGTAGCAGGGTCATCAGAAAGGTCAGTAAAGTTGTTCTACAGCGCTGTGGGAATGTCACGTAGGGATGTCAGTATGTGTCCATTGGTGTGAGTAAGGGATGTGATACATGCTCGTTTGCGACCCGTCCACAACCGGATAAAGTGATATAAGGAGGTCGGCTCCATCATCATATATTTGACGGAAGACGGAATAATATCATTCCTGGATCCGACGGAGATCCATCACCCTTCCGGAGCAAAAGGTTTGGCATGCCCTGATCACCATTCCATAGGAGAAGGATAGCAGCACTGCGAACACAAACAACGGCCCAAAACCTCTCGAGCGATAATCTTGAGGGAAGGATCAAATGGTTCAAATGGCTCTGAGCACTATGGGACTCAACTGCTGAGGTCATTAGTCCCCTAGAACTTAGAACTAGTTAAACCTAACTAACCTAAGGACATTACAAACATCCATGCCCGAGGCAGGATTCGAACCTGCGACCGTAGCGGTCTTGCGGTTCCAGACTGCAGCGCCTTTAACCGCACGGCCACTTCGGCCGGCAGGGAAGGATCCTTTTGCCGGCCGGCGTGGCCGAGCGGTTCTAGGCGCTTCAGTCCGGAACCGCGCGACCACTACGGTCGCAGGTTCGAATCCCGCCTCGGGCATGGATGTGTGTGATGTCCTCAAGTTAGTCAGGATTAATCAGTTCTAAGTTCTAGGGGACTGATGACCTCAGATGTTAAGTCCCATAGTGCTCAAAGCCAAAGGATCCTTTAAGAGGGATGTGTTCAACATCTAGCGAGGCGATACAGTTTTACTGGTTGCGGCATTTGATTTAAAGATATAGGTACGGCTCAGTGTTCAGTGAAACAAGCGGGTATCACGTCTATCGCTAACAGCTATCCACATAAAGAGGCAGAAAGGTAAAAGGGGTCGAATTGGCTGCTGGAAGTAGCTGTTCAAATGGTTCAAATTGCTCTGAGCACTATGGGACTTAACATCTGAGGTCATCAGTCCTCTAGAACTTAGAACTACTTAAACCAAACTAACCTAAGGACATCACACACATCCATGCCCGAGGCAGGATTTGAACCTGCGACCGTAGCGGTCGCGCGGTTCCAGACTAAAGCTCCTAGAACCGCTCGGCCACGCTGGCCGGCGGAAGTAGCTGTAAATCATGTTTACCTGACGAGTGGGGCCTGTTGACAGATCCACGCATCTCGTATTTTCGAAGACACACCAAATCGTCTAGTTACTTAATGAAATTAAAATTAGCGGTCTGATTCCCAGGACGCAAACCACAATTAAAATCTCCGCCTAACAGAAGTTTCTGCGGAGCTTTACGAAATAAGTAAACTATATTCTCTTTATGAAAACGCACAAGATATGTAGAACGATCAGATCCTGAAGGGCCATAAAGAAGAATCAAAGTAAGGTCACAAAAAGTGTAGCCTATTTTTGCGCCGTTATAAAGAACTTCGAAATCAGGCAGTGTTATTCCCTCTTTGTAAAATTACGCAGCATCAGCAGACAGTTCAGGTGCCAAATTAAGGAAAGTATAAAAGCCGGGAATAGAAAAAGTTTCAAAAAACGGTCCTTGCAAAAATATGACGTCAGCACCTGAATCGTAAATAAATTGTCGCAGCACCGAAAGGTATAGGCCTGAATTTATCGATTACCAGAACTATGCGGTTGATTACTTGCAAATGACCGTCAAGAGTCCATGGCAGTATCAACGTATGATACTATGTGTAAAGAGGTGGTTCCCTCTCTTTCACCCTCTTTCTGTTTTTATTCTTTTTTTGCGATGCCGCTGGCCAGGTTGAAAACGTTGTTTGTTGCATCTGTGCGTGACTGCCGTATGAGACACCGCGGGGGGGATGGGGGCAAGGGGGCAGGGTTCCTGTGTATGAGCTATAGGTGTGCAGTGCGACTCCTGGGAATCAACGGTATCGGAAATTGACGCTTTGTCTTTTACAATATCCACATATGCCGCTGGTACACTTGGGCCGATCGCGGCACACTTGGGGAACCAGATCCGCTAAAGTTAGCCTTTTACGTTGTTCATAACTGGATTTTAAGACCGTGACACGACGCAGGCAATTAGTACGGAGATGTCCACTCTCATTACACATAAAATAGGTCCCTTCTTGTCCTGTATAAATTACATGGACCTGGTATCAACACACCTGCAAATTAGAGGGAATATTCCGTATGACCACCATGTCGACCGCTAGAGCTCCACTATAAACTTCTAAACGATGTTACGCGGACCATTGTTTCTACCGTATAGTTTGTATGTCTCCACTCGGAAGCAGGACGGTCTTGAGGAAACTGTTATCATCTTCCGGTCTGAAGGTTAAACACGCTAACATTCCTGTATTCTACCTACGCGTTCGCCAGAATAACTATGCTATTAAAGCAATCACGATAAGTGAAAGGGACTTGTTTCCTCTGCCGCAAAAGGAGCCGGTCAGACTGAAGCGGGTCTGTGAACTTGACATAAAACACATACGATTCGGAATCAAAGTAAGCCGTGGAAAATTACTGGGACCCATGGAAGACATCACGGTGCTAGGCAGCGCCGGGTCAAAAAGGAATCACAAACACGAGACGCCGAGAGACAAACAACGAGGTGACACTCACAACGACTCACACGACACCAAGGAAAACAAGGAAGCTATCACAGCCAACAATAGAGGCGGGAGCAGGCGGAACCTACTCGGCCGGCGTGCGAAGCGGGAATTGTCTGCTTCGGCTATCCTGACACAGTCTCTGACAGAAACAAATTTCTAATATATCGCAAGCTGCAAATCAGCGTCAATCGAACATTAAACCCTTTACTCGTAAATCATGATTCCCGTGGGAGTTCGGGCGGAATTTTTACATCGTACAGAAACAAACCTCGAGAAGCTCCCGTCCACCCCACCCCCCTTTCCCACTCTATCTGAAATGCATATATCTTAATTGTTTCTGTTCTCTGGGACATTTAAAAATTTCCTTCGGAATTTTCATTGCCATATTTCGGATGAACGATTATAGTTGTTTTCACGTGATACATGTTTCGGCATTATTTTTATGGTGACTCTTCCGCAAAATATTATGAACACTTCACAGTTAATTCAAATGTGTGTGAAATCTTACGGGACTCAACTGATAAGTTCATCACTCCCTAAGCTTACACACTACTTAACCTAAATTATCCTAAGGACAAACACACACATCCATGCCCGAGGGAGCCGGCCGGAGTGGCCGAGCGGTTTTAGGCCTTACAGTCTGGAGCCGTGCGAACGCTACGGTCGCAGGTTCGAATCCTGCCTCGGGCATGGATGTGTATGATGTCCTTAGGTTAGTTAGGTTTAAGTAGTTCTAAGCTCTATGGGACTGATGACCTCAGCAGTTAAGTCCCACAGTGCTCAGAGCCATTTGAACCATGCCTGAGGGAGGACTCGAACCTCCGCCGGGACCAGCCGCACAGTCCATGACTGCAGCGCCTTAGACTGCTCGGCTAATCCCGCACGGCCGTTAATTCACAGTCTCTACGTAAAATTTACAGTAACTTTACAAAAATATCTCGAAATGACCACTAGATATCACCATACGATGATCCGCCAGTATAAAATGAGCCGGTGAGTATTTTGCTGTCTGTAGAGAAGCATGGGTGGCTCAGGAGAGCTCAGTGGCTTTGAATATGGACTAACCATTGGATGTCACCCGAGTAACAGATCCATCAGGGATATTTCATTCTATCTAAGGCGCCCCAAGTCGCCTGTTGGCGATGTGACTGTGAACTGGAAACACGAAGCAACGAACACAGCTCAGTCTAGACGGGTGTACTGTTGACAGAGACGTTCGTGCACTGTGGAAGTTAGCTGTGAGAAAACGCATGACATCTGCGGAAGGAATTACTTGTGAATTCGAAAGTCTATACAGCTCAATGACTGTGTGTAGGGAGTACAATGGTCGAGCAGCTACACCTCTCTGTAGTCAGTGTTAAGCGAGGTGAAAAGAGGGACACTACTGCACAGTGGTGACTGTAAACGAGTAATTTGGAACGACAAACTACGCTACACCCTGTAGCAACCCGATGGAAGGGTTGGGGTTTGGCAAATCCCTGAAGAATTTCACCTACCAACATCTGTAGTGCTAACAGTGAAGTGCGAAAGAGGTAGTGTTACATTGTGGAGGTGTTTGTGGTGGTTAGTTGCGTCGTTACGCTTAAGGATGCGTTAAGTGTGGAAGGATAGGAAACGATGTTACGGAAATGTATATTGATTCCAGTAAGGAACAGTTCTGAGACGTTGTCTGTTTGACTGCATCATCATGACAACGCACCCTCTCATAAGATAGCATCTGTGGTGCAATAGTTTGTGGTCAATAAAATTCGTGCAATACACTGGTCAGCCCAGAGTGCCGACTTGAATCCAGTGTAACACCTTGCTCATTAGTAAAAACGTCCACTCCGCTCACCAGCGTGGAACTAGTAAGTGTACGGATACTTCTGTTCAGACAGTATGCGTAGCAGGAAGAAAAACAGTAAGGTAATTGCAAATTAGCCTTTATGCGTAATCTGAATGGCAAAGGAAGCACTGCAGAAGTGAATAATTTCCGTTGATTCTTATTACTATCACTAACGTTAAAGATCTTCTCACTGTCCACCTTCAAACGATTAGAGCAAAAAGCAAGAATAAACTGGGATAATATGAACGAGGGTCCCGAAAAGGTCGGTCGACAGTGGAGCACAGTCTGATCGTGAGGCATCGTGCTCATTGACAAGAATGCTATGTCAATCACTTACGGCAAGCGGGTTTTTGGTAAGAGTGATGTATCCACATCTGTTATAAATACGAGTGAAGATGAACCACGCTGGAAACCAGCAGTACTTAATAAAGTACAATTTTAGAACACTGCTTTGTGGAGTGGCATCGTTCTTCAAGCCGATCGAATAAAAATTAGTAACATGTGCCGCGAGGAAGACAATATGTACCGACTTTCGTTTATTTTGAAAAGGCATATGACGTCATTCATAACATACAGTCGGATCGGTGTTGATAGGAAGGACTCGCGTGGAGAAAATTATCTTTCAAGGATGTTCCCCTATATGTCATGAGATCAATACCGGAGTTCAACTGAGAAATCGACATTCACCGCTCTTCTTCCGTTGCGTATTGGAAAAAAATATTACGAGAATGTCCCAAGAAACTGAAACTTCAGAATCTGTGTAAGCCATCAAGAACTGAAGCTACGACGAACGGTGTACAAATAGACTGTTTGCAGGTGATATAGCCATTATGACTAAAGATTTGGAAACAGCGACTCGATCAATTAAAGTACTGAAAGAAGTATCAGAAGAAACTTACTTGCAAAATGAAGGGCAATAAATTCAGATGAACAACATAAAGATAACAATAGAAAGTTTATATATCTGGTTGATTGGAATATAGCCAGAGGGTTAGATAAAGAGGCATTTCGAAAGCAGGCGCCATAATAAGCGAAGTAAGTAGCTTTCCCAATCACACGCTACTTTTAGGTCACAAAGTTCTTTTCCATTAATAGCAAAATTGATTATTACAACTGTCATAAGACAATCGTGTCTATATCAGCTTAGTTTTCTATCCTCTTTGAGAGATGATAACTGCGGAATTAGAAAAAGTCCAAACAAAGTCAGAACAAAAGCATGTTATAAAATAAAAAAATACATACACAATACGCAAACGCAGAGTTCGTTTTTATGGCGGTGTAAGAAGAATTAACGGTTCCAGATGGACGAAACGCATGTTAAACATCTTTTACTCAAAATCACTAGGATGAATCCCGTGCTACGTAAACATCGAGAAAGAATTTTCCGAGAGGAAAAACAAACCACTGGTGCCAATGATAAGATGAACGCCTTACTAGACACTGTACGTTCATAAAAAAACTTCTAGCCTACAATAAAAAAAACCATCTAGCAACTGTCATAATGACTGTAAACTTATTGCGATGACTAGGTTCATTCTACCCAGTGTGACAGAAACCTCACAATTGATATATGGGGAAACAACAGCTACCAGCTGAAGTACCATGGCATGTTGTGTTCCCGCACACTACCAATAATAAGTCTGTAGGTCTCATTCAGTGCCTCATCGACCTCTTTGGTGTGGACAGACCTGTAGCATGTAGGGTGTGATAGTTCTACTGTTTCTAAAGTTTGTGACTGATAGCTCCACGTATTATAGCTTACTTACCGAGGATGCTACTGTTGGCTTCCACATTCAGCCTTGCGATCTAGAGGACCCCTAAATACAGGACGGGTAATGTACGAATGACTCTAGTATCAGGAACTGCTTGTAAATTGAAAGTGGCGATAGAGGTTAGAATTACCAGGTATACTTCGGACTTTCCTATAGCAGAAAGAGTTAAGGGTGACCTTGGAAATCAGTCGTACAGACTTGTAACTCCACGAAGACGTCATGCAACAAACGTAAAATTGGCATGATGTGTACTACATGTTTGGGCATTTCTGCCACTACATTTCTGCGCCACCGCACTAAGTATATAGGAGTAAAGTGATCATCAGACTTCATATATGAGAAGTTTACACAACTGGTTTCTAAACCAGAAAGTGCATTTGAATGTTGGCAATAGGTGATCGTTTCACGATATTGCTGCTCGTTTGGCCAGGCACCTACGACTCTTATGCGAATATGAAAGCTATGTGTTCAGAAAGACCATACTAAACATCTTGCAGGGTCTCAAAAACCTAATGCGACTATTACCCAGTAGACAGGTGTCGCGTTTCCTTGACCACGCTGGATCATATAGTCACACCACGTCACCTACCTTGAATCAAGTAACGGGTATTATTGAGCAGTACAAGTAATCACACGTACACTGCAACTACGTCTACAGTACCATGTACTGTCAACATGGCGCCCATCGTTACAGCCTACCCTGGCGTGTCAGTAAAGAGAGGCACGGCCGCGGTGCCACACTAAGTACATCACTGGACACGAGACTTGTACAAAATCGTCTTTTCAGGCGTGTCTCGGTTCTGCCTACAGCATCGTAATAGATGGATCCGTGTGTTGACGTTGCAATAACCACTAACATTGCCAGATAGCATTCGCCATCTTCAAATGGCCTCAGCAGATCCTGGTTCGTATAGTCGATAATTTGGAAAGGAGTACTTAAATTCATGACTTGTTTGGGCCAGTGGCCGTGCCCTGTATTCGAAGTCTCTGTGACATTATATTTCAAAAATATGACGCAAGTCCATATGTGCAGTATGAATGACTCATTGGTATTTGTTACCAAAAGTCAGATAAAATCAACGTCCATCCTGTCTGCGACCCACTGGTGCTGCCATACGTGACGGGTCTGGGCCCACGTTTGCCACCTTGTACCCCTGAAAAATCATCTACAGTTTTCATCATACGTTTGCCGGCCGAAGTGGCCGTGCGGTTAAAGGCGCTGCAGTCTGGGACCGCAAGACCGCTACGGTCACAGGCTCGAATCCTGCCTCGGGCATGGATATTTGTGATGTCCTTACGTTAGTTAGGTTTAACTAGTTCTAAGTTCTAGGGGACCATTGACCTCAGCAGTTGAGTCCCATAGTGCTCAGAGCCATTTTTTACCATACGTTTTCCTTACTATGCTGCGTACGCACAAAAGGTAAATTGTTGTTATTTTCTATCTTTCCTTCTGTTTGTGTACTGTTAATAGCCAGCAGTATCTACTGAGTTTATAGATGCCTACTACATATCGTAACTGAGCGTAGAACAATAAATTTATGTTAACAGAATAATTGGAATGATAATTTCTGTTTTATCACAGTGAAGACGTGTAATAAATTATCCGAAACACGTGTGTCTTAGAAACACTATGAAATCCAATTTTAAGACAGGAATAATAGTTTTTGTTATTTAAAGTAGAAGAGCATTTCTTAATTGTTCCAAACAATCCAGAAGTTTTTCGATCTTTTTCAATCTCTTGATGTTCTGGGACTATAAATACTTTTAATGTTTGAAATTGTTTATTTCTTTTTATAAAACTGTTTTGGATTTTCTGAAATGTACTTGCTACCGTAACACTAGTTGCAATTTTATCAGTTTTGGTTCTCCAATTTTATGCTTAGTCACAGTCAAATGTGTGCAACATCACATTGACATCAGGACAGATGAGTTGTTGGACATCTACAAGAGCACAAACTGTTACTTCTATGGACCGAAACTGATACATTTTTTGGCCAAGCGGGTCTAGGCGCTACAGTCTGAAACCGCACGACCGCTACGGTCGCAGGTTTGAATCCTGCCTCGGGTATGGATATGTGTGATGTCCTTATGTTAGTTAGGTTTAAGTAGTTCTAAGTTCTAGGGGACTGATGACCTCAGAAGTTAAGTCCCATAGTGCTCAGAGCCATTTGAAGCATTTTTGATACATTTTTGCTAACCATCTGCGTTTAGAAGTTTTTTTTTTAGTTCTATCTTGACTTTATCCGTAAAAACTTCGAGTTTCTAATCAACTACGTTTCTAACTATTGTTCACAGATCAGTGTAGGATTATTAGATATGCGTCTAACGGTATCCATTCCTTCGAACCTCCATACAGTCATTTATATTTATTGCACGGGAAGATCCAACACAAAATCCAAACTCTGATGTGAACTGGATGTTCAGGCCTTTCTCAGAATCATATCGTGATGTATACTTATTACATTTAGCGATTCAGATACCAGAGTTATAAAATTTATCTGTATTTGTTTTATGATACATTTGGAAGTGTAATTTGGTGCCTCATTAATTATTACGTCCAGTGGTCTACATAAATTACCACTATTTTATGAAAAGATAGAAGAGATGGATACATGTATTACGCTACACTGTTTTTACCATTGAAATCCCGAATAAAAATTTTTCTGTAGTTTTCTAAGTTTTATGTAGAAAAAGAAATTAAGTGTTCTCCATAGACTAAGAAAAATGCTGCGTTACAGATATATATATCTGGGCATACACTAAAATAGAGAGCGACTGGAATCGAGAACGTTTGACCGGTTTATACCACAGCCACATAATGGATAACAGCATTTAGCGTAATTACAGCTAAAGTACCAGAATCTCTGCCCGTACTTGAGAGGGTCAGCGGCAGTGATCGTGCTGAAGCCATTTGATTAATTAATAAAAGCTCCAGTGATCGATTGACTTGGCCTGACAGGCATCGCCAAACAGGCAGGAGCAAGGAACGATGGCCCTTGCAAATTAATCGATTCGGTTAATGCACTGCTCTGCCGGTTCACTCTTCCCCATGGGCATACAATTTCCGCTCGTAATTTCCAGTTTTAAATTGGCAGTGGGGAAAAGATGAAAGTAAAGGTTGCAGTTCCCTTATCACGATGGTCTTATTTATGACACGGCACGTGATATTTTATAGATGGCGTATTTGTCTCTCGAACAGCTTAAACACATAGGTTTTTAGTTTTACTGAGATGTCAGAGTCCGTAGAATACTCTTTGTTATCTGCTCAGGAATGTAATGCCTCAGTATCATGATAAACAGTTACCTTGATTGAAAATGAGTAAATATCAGTCAGACACGAAAAAGAAAAATGTCGCTGCAGATTATGTGGTACGTCGTAATAATGGACTGACATATTCGCATTGACTTACGTAAAAGTTCGTTCCTCCAGGTATCCTTACTGATAAAGGAGTAGAGTGTTTTATTTAAGTAATCCCAATAAAACACGGCGGCTGCAGGCCCCAGGGCCCTATGAGCAACTCTACAGTGCTTCGAAAACGCGTGATTTCTTCTTTTCTTTTTCTTACAGATATGAATCAGATGTCTGATTCTTATAACCCACTGATTCGAACGTGGTGCTCCTCGGGTACGTGGAACAAGTAAACTAAATGAAACCTACTGTGTTTCAAAAATTGGTTGAACTTGTTAAAGATATGTCAAGAGTCAAAACCTGACCAGATATAAACAGTTTGTGCCAGTGGAACGTCGAATTTGGGAAACAGTGACGTCAATGAGCCTTGATAATGTGTTTATTCGCTAGCCACCAGCGTTATGATGGACATCATTCTTGCCACTTTCCATGGCATTTTTTCCTGTTCTCATTTGATACTTGTGGTGGGTAGCAGTAAATTAAGGAAATGTACAACATTGTGACATTAAATAACGAAGTAATAGACTGTCTAATATGCTGCTCGCATGCAGCGAAGTTGATAGCGATGGTAGGATAGCTGTAAGATTGTATGCGAAACGGGTTCCCCAAAAAGATGCTTCACATTTTTCGATGTTGATAGCAACTGAGAACGGAAACGTTGCAACTGGGTGCCATATTTTCCGCATGAAGATTTTCAACAACTGTAGTGTTTTGACTAGTTATTACAATTTTTTTACACATAGTAGTCATCGTATGGTGTATACCACGTATGGTGTGTAGAGTTCGTGTGGCAGGTCTTCTGACTCTCTGTATCTTACAAAAATGTATGTGTGTACATGTGTATGTAACTACTTTCATCATCATCTCCTAAACTACAGGATCGAATTCAAACAAACTTGGTACAAATAACACTAACCACCTGAAAGAAGCGATGGGAGTGGGGATGAAAAAGTAGAGGAACTCACTGCACGTAAATACCCACATTTTATTCATCCATTCTTTGAGAATGAGGTCACTCAGTGACTGACAACGAACTGCACACGTAATTTCGAACCATTACGAAAATTAGTCTTGCTGACACTCTCCGCTAAATGATGAAGGGGAAATGGTTTTTCAGTTTCTACATTTCTTTGTTCATGTAGTAAAACTGTCTCTTCAAGCATGACGATCTAATTTGTTACGTTGTTACTGCTAATTCTATTCGCCACAAGTTTTGCAGACGCTATCCAAATATATTTCTAAATTTTCCTGCAAACTCATATCATTATACGATATACAATTCAGGAGATACGACGTCATAAACAGTGATATATGGGAAAATCTTCCTCACCAGGCTTGACATTTTAATTTAATATTTCTTTACTAGCTACGTTATTCGCAGCATATTTTGCGGACAGTATCCACACATAACAAGGGATGGAATTGAAAAATTATATATCATTCTACAACACATAATTCAGGAGGTATGACGTTGTAAACATACGATACGTATTTGTAAGACGCGCTGAAAAAAGTTTTTCGTAAAACGGAGTGCAAAGTATCCAGACTCTACTCATCCAGTATTTGATATGAGTACTGATAGAAGAGAGGAGGAGATGGTCAGAGGGAGAGGAAGAATATATAGACAGAGATAGGTAGGGGAAGAGGTGAGTGACAGAAATTGCGATCATGGATAGAGACAGGGGTAGAAGGAGATAGAGGATAAAGGATGAGATAGAGAGAGGAAGGAGGAGGAGATGGACTAATAGCAGATTCTAATACAGTCATATCAGGGCAAGTGCACTCAACTAGTACACTTCAAGACACTGTTAACATCTGCCTGGTATTAGGTCTCCATAACAGGTTACACAGCAGCCGCTACCGCTCTGTTTCATGCAACTCACAAGGCCTTCAGTTGCCACATACACCTTACCTGGACATTTGTCATAGTGTGGTACGCAGTTTCCAATAGTAGTTGGACAGCAATGGCATAAAGACCTTTTTTTTACTGCGGGTTGCCAGGGACAAGCTTACAATCAGTGACAAACCTGTCGCACTCTTTAAATTAGCACGTCTTTAACCTGTACCTCTGCTAAGGGTTTATGACGCCTGTGGATAATCCATCCTTTTCATTGACAGGTCCTTAACCTACAGATAAGTCGTTTTTACAAGAAACCCTCACACATCCGCCTCCCCCTCTGCCTCCCCCTCCACATCCTCCTCCTACATCCCTCTGGGAACTCCCCTAACCGATACCAGCACACTTTTGATATCAATTTCATTGATTAGTTAATTAAATCAACCAATTAGTTAACACCTTCACCTCTGAGAAACCCCCAGCCCTCCCCCTCACCTGCTCCACCTGTAGATTGATGGAGAAAAGAATCAGTTGATTGGCCATTTGGTCGGAATTCGACTGCGGTGTATGGAATATTGGTAAAACAATTTAGACAATATTTGGAATATTATTTATTTAAACAATTTATATAATACAATGTCATGTTTGGATTGAAGTTTATTTATTTAGTTACGGAATTTTTGTCGGGAAATTGACTGCAATGTATGGAATACTGTTTATTTAAACAGGATACAAGGTGGTGTAGGGAATATAGTTTATTTAAGGAATTTGTCAGGAAATCGATTGCAGGGTGGGTTATTTAAACTCTTGCGGTGGTTTTTTATTCTGCTTTCTTGTAAATGCTGAGCATGCCTAATTTATATTTGCTGCCGGAATCCGGGATGCAAGAGCTCTTATACATATTTTCCTCACTTTTAGAAGCACACTGTTGTCTAAGCATAGATGGGAAAATTAGAACAATTACATATCTAAAAGTACATGACATATTTCGAAACCCACCATCACTTTCTGCAGATGCAAAAGTTACTAGAATCTCAGCGTCAATCCATTTTGTACAGATCGAGAAACATACAGTAATCTCATTGCACTGACAGTCAAACCCTGCAAAAGGTGTCTATAGATCACGAATAGAATTAAGTGACCTTTAGTAGCCATCGTTTTGGGTCTCATGGTCGTTTGTCTATCGTCTGGCACCGCAACGAAGGTCAAAACAGCCCAGTGTTACAGACCACATTAATAAATATGACCATTTATTGCGGTCCTCTGATCTCGCGTTGCCGAACCAAAGCATCAAGTGGGAGAATTCTGTTGATCAGGAAATTCGAGACTCGCTTCCTGTCTCTGTCTTTCTCTGGAGGTCACTCACTGTTTGTCTATGTGAACTGACGTCCCGAAACATGGAGATAGAGGTTTACATCTCTTCTCAGAATACAGTGTTCTTATTGGCCAATGCTGGCGACAAAGGGTGAGCTGACGTAATTTCGATACTAAAACAGAGTGAAATAAGCCATTTGCACTACCCTATCAAATTAGATGTTTAATATTTTATAGGAGTCAAGTAGATCGCTTAAAACACTCAACCTTACGATGATTTTTCGTAATAAAGCATATTTTCAACGTTTTAGTATCACACACAAACATTATGCAAATCAAGTAATGAAATTTCCACCACAAATAATTCATACGGCTAAATACACTCCTGGAAATTGAAATAAGAACACCGTGAATTCATTGTCCCAGGAAGGGGAAACTTTATTGACACATTCCTGGGGTCAGATACATCACATGATCACACTGACAGAACCACAGGCACATAGACACAGGCAACAGAGCATGCACAATGTCGGCACTAGTACAGTGTATATCCACCTTTCGCAGCAATGCAGGCTGCTATTCTCCCATGGAGACGATCGTAGAGATGCTGGATGTAGTCCTGTGGAACGGCTTGCCATGCCATTTCCACCTGGCGCCTCAGTTGGACCAGCGTTCGTGCTGGACGTGCAGACCGCGTGAGACGACGCTTCATCCAGTCCCAAACATGCTCAATGGGGGACAGATCCGGAGATCTTGCTGGCCAGGGTAGTTGACTTACACCTTCTAGAGCACGTTGGGTGGCACGGGATACATGCGGACGTGCATTGTCCTGTTGGAACAGCAAGTTCCCTTGCCGGTCTAGGAATGGTAGAACGATGGGTTCGATGACGGTTTGGATGTACAGTGCACTATTCAGTGTCCCCTCGACGATCACCAGTGGTGTACGGCCAGTGTAGGAGATCGCTCCCCACACCATGATGCCGGGTGTTGGCCCTGTGTGCCTCGGTCGTATGCAGTCCTGATTGTGGCGCTCACCTGCACGGCGCCAAACACGCATACGACCATCATTGGCACCAAGGCAGAAGCGACTCTCATCGCTGAAGACGACACGTCTCCATTCGTCCCTCCATTCACGCCTGTCGCGACACCACTGGAGGCAGGCTGCACGATGTTGGGGCGTGAGCGGAAGACGGCCTAACGGTGTGCGGGACCGTAGCCCAGCTTCATGGAGACGGTTGCGAATGGTCCTCGCTGATACCCCAGGAGCAACAGTGTCCCTAATTTGCTGGGAAGTGGCGGTGCGGTCCCCTACGGCACTGCGTAGGTTCCTACGGTCTTGGCGTGCATCCGTGCGTCGCTGCGGTCCGGTCCCAGGTCGACGGGCACGTGCACCTTCCGCCGACCACTGGCGACAACATCGATGTACTGTAGAGACCTCACGCCCCACGTGTTGAGCAATTCGGCGGTACGTCCACCCGGCCTCCCGCATGCCCACTATACGCCCTCGCTCAAAGTCCGTCAACTGCACATACGTTTCACGTCCACGCTGTCGCGGCATGCTACCAGTGTTAAAGACTGCGATGGAGCTCCGTATGCCACGGCAAACTGGCTGACACTGACGGCGGCGGTGCACAAATGCTGCGCAGCTAGCGCCATTCGACGGCCAACACCGCGGTTCCTGGTGTGTCCGCTGTGCCGTGCGTGTGATCATTGCTTGTACAGCCCTCTCGCAGTGTCCGGAGCAAGAATGGTGGGTCTGACACACCGGTGTCAATGTCTTCTTTTTTCCATTTCCAGGAGTGTATATCCGAGGTCTTGACACACCAACATTTGAGAGCACAAACGCCCTCCTCCACCACAACGTTCCACTACACATATCTGGAGGAGAAAAATCCTACCGATCACACAGACTAGCGCGAGGCGCGCGCTTTTCGCCATCTACAGAGTAGCTTCCGTCTGCACTGGCTGGAAGGTTCACCCACACACACCCAGCCCATGCCAGCCTCTACAGAATACATGCGTCCATGCAATATAATGATCAGAAACAATAAATAGATCAATCAGCAATTTCTCTCGTGATTGGGTTTTTAAAAGTACTGTAAACGTCCTAACATGGTTCTCTATGCTACATTCAGAAGGAGGAGGAGGAGGAAGGTTCTACTGTGTGGTACAATAGACACAACAGCAAACACCACTGCGAGACAGAGTCCAGTGTCATGTACTGAGAAGCAGTAAACATGATACAATTAAGCCACAATTCTGTCCATAGGAGTAGTTTCCATGGCTAGATGTTAGAGATCGCTGGAACACTCTCATATACCATGTGCTCATGTCCCGGACCCGCTGAAACACTCGCATATATGATGTGTTCATATCCCTAGATCCACACTCAATGAGCCCACTCTCTCATACGCTACGGACGCCAACATTCAGTGATAGACGTAAACTACCACCGCGATCGCAGCTGCAGTCGTGGACGCACGTGTATGCCAGATGGCACCACTCGTGGCTATGGAGGGAATCTGGGGATAAGTGGAGTAGTAGGAAACTCGGATGTTATCAATACGTCCAGGGCAAGGATCAATCGTTTTGAATGTTCTCTCACGCAACATACACACATCCGCTTTTGTCGCGCTAACCCAGCATACTGGTCTCTTCGCCAGCCTTCATTGCCGTGGGCAAGATCAGACAGGTCGGCGCATTCCCTAAACCCGTCACAGACTGAGGTAATCTGTTACTTCCGGTTACGACTCCTTGTGATCCCTGCTGCAGCCAGCCATTATACATAGCGAAAATAGTGGCTGGTTGGTTGGTTGGTTTGGGGAAGGAGACCAACAGCGTGGTCATCGGTCTCATCGGATTAGGGAAGGAAGTCGGCCGTGCCCTTTTAGAGGAACCATCCCGGCATTTGCCTGGAGTGATTTAGGGAAATCACGGAAAACCTAAATCAGGATGGCCGGACGCGGGATTGAACCGTCGTCCTCCCGAATGCGAGTCCAGTGTCTAACCACTGCGCCACCTCGCTCGGTAAAATAGTGGCTGCAGCTTGGATATATACAGTAGTTGTTTACAATTCCACCCTGGAAAAGGCACCCCACCAGCCCGCACTTCCACCTCCCCCTCCCCCCTCCGTTTAAAAAATCCACTTTACCAAATCCGAGGCAGTGATGTTGATTACCATACACCCTACAGTAATGATTCTGCAGCTGTGTTCTCTAAAATAACAGAACTGAAGACAAAAAATTTACAATATTCCAAGAGCTGAAGGTTTGAAAACTAAATAAGATGAAAAAGCTTTATTAAGCTTAGATAGTAAATGTAAAATTACTCTTCGAGATCGTTATACTAAAATATTTTCAGAAGACGATGATAAATTAGAGAAAACAATGCGATTGAATTTTATATATCGATGTAGAAAATAAAATGAAGATCGTTTGATTCATACTATTCAATTTTAGTAAATTTCAGAATTTTAGTATTTCTTAAATTTTTAAGTGGAAAATTTAGTGTGTTGAATGTTAAATCTTTGCTAAATAAGTTTTTTCCCATCTTGGACATCAATCGTAAATGTATGCAATTGGATCATTGGGGAGAGAGCAAGTCTAATGTTTTTTTAGTAGGTTGGAGTATAAGATGTGCAAAGTTTCTCATATAAAATCAAAGAGCCCATGGGTATTTCAGAAATATGACGATATATACAGGGTATACATAAAGTCCAGGAACACTTTCAATTATTTATTACACAAGAACTAAATATTGTAAAGATGTCATACATATTACATTTTGCAGAGAAAGTCTGATTTAAAAAAAAAATGACCTGGCAGACATGGTATGGTAATCGAATTCTTGCCATACCCATCAAGCATGGCATCATCGACTGTGGCAGTCGCTTTCCGTATTCTTTCCCAGAGTTCTGCTACATCACGTGGTACAGGTGGTACATACATTAGATCTTCAGTGTGTCCCCACACAAAAAAGTCACACGGAGTGGGATATGGTGATCGGGGAGGCCATTTCATGAAACAGCTATCCACTTCTGTATCATGGCCAATCCATTGATGCCGCAGCTCCGTGTTCAGGTACCCACGAACTTCCCGAAGAAAATGGGGAGCCCCATCATGCTGAGAGATGAACGGAGAGTCCGATTGCATTTGAGGCATCAGTCATTGCTGCAACATGTCCAAATAAGAATATCCAGTGACAGTGCTCCCGGCGAAGAAGAATGGCCTGTACAGTTTTCGACATAATAACGCTCGAAAAACATTTACCTTTGGGGAATCACGCTCTAACTCAGTTCATTCGTGTGGCTGCTTTCTACCACAGATTCAACAATTATGCCTGTTCACTTTCCCATTAGTGTGAAAAGTGGCTCTGTCGTCAAAAATTAAGCGATCAACAATTCCACGCCCATCGTCATTCAATTTTTGCAACTGCGAACAAAACTCAAAACGTTTGTCTTTGTTGTCGTCATTGAGCTTCTGCACTAGCTCCAATTTGAATGGTTTCATAGACAGCTTCTGTCACAGGACTTTCCACACTGACATTGGAGTTATTTCGAGTTCACGGAATGCACGACGCACCAATTTCTTAGGACTCCTTATGAATGTCTCTCGTACGCACTCCACATTCACTTCACTCACACTGGGACGTCTGCCTCTCTTTGCCGAGCACAAGCAACCCATCGTAACGAATTTGATGTGCCAGTGGTAAATGGCCTTCCGTGTTGGTGGCTTCTTATCGTACTTGGTTCTAAATGGATCAAATGGCTCTGAGCACTATGGGTGCTGTGGTCATCAGTCCCCTAGAACTTAGAACTACTTAAACCTAACTAACCTAAGGACATCACACACACCCATGCCCGAGGCAGGATTCGAACCTGCGACCGTAGCAGCAGCGCGGCTCGGACTGGAGCGCCTAGAACCGCACGGCCACCGCGGCCGGCTACTTGGTTCTAAACATCCGTTGAACAGCTGTAGCACACTTGTTTTTTCGAACTCCAACATACAGAGACCTTTGGAAGAGGAGAGCAGACTGTTGCTACATATGTACACCTCAATAGTGGAGAGAGGAGACATCCTAGAGATGGGACATCAAGGCGAAATGCAAATATTATCTTGCATGTGAGCAATATAGCCTAACATTGAGCTATGACTTCTGTGTCCAAGAGGCAGATTACTAGGGGCAGTACTAAACTGCAGTATGACTGTTACATCTCTGGCTACTGACTGTGGTGTTTATATCCTCTTAAGATGTCACTGTTCTTTCGTATGCATTTTCGGATGTCGACTATCACTTTATATTGCTGTTGTGACCATATCAGAATTTCCAAACCATAATCGGGTTGATCTTCATAAACAGCATGCGTCATACACCTCTCGCAACCTATCTAGTGTTTGTGTTTCAAAGAGTCAATATTTTCTTTCATGTACAATGTAGTAGCTTTATAGCCTTACTGTTTGTCACCACAGCTTATCGTAGAGAAACTTGCATGGAGAATGTACGTCATTAGCTGAGGATATATTTATTACATTCGAATATTAACAGCGCTGCATTCCTCATGACTAAGAGGTTGGAAGCTGCACCACTCTAGTATTATAGCATGTTTTAAGTACAAAACTATGCAACCTTAGGAATGTATGCGTTCATGTTCCACAATAATTTCCCTCTCAGCAATACCCTTTTGGTACTGACCTCAGACTGCTACGGTCGCAGGTTCGAATCCTGCCTCGGGCATGGATGTGTGTGATGTCCTTAGGTTAGTTAGGTTTAAGTAGTTCTAAGTTCTAGGGGACTGATGACCACAGTAGTTAAGTCCCATAGTGCTCAGAGCCATTTGAACCATTTGAACTGACCTCAGACACTAGATCACTACTACAGAATTTATAGCGCAGCTGGTTTACACAAAATGCTTAAAAACTACGTCCATCTCGTGCTACATCATGCATAAAAACCACGCTTTTCTTCTCCATAACCGTCTTTTATATCACCACAACACTGACATATCTACTACACATCGATACGAGGTGCTAACCTAATCCACATGCACGCATCTCGAGAATCTTGCAAACATGGATGGGTGCTGTGAGTAAGGTTGGTGCAGAAGAGCTCTTTTGCTTCACTAGGCGTGGAATGTAGCGGTCTATTTCTGGTCAACTACAAATTAAATCGGCGATAGTGTTGCAGGGAGTGTTGGTCAAAGACAATGCGAAGAGCTCTTTCAATCCCCAACTTTATCTTAAGAATGAGGGAGTACTCTGTCACTCCCACCCACATAGGGGCAGATGGACAAACATAAATGAACGAAGTGTTAGAAATACGGGCTAGGTCTGGTATACTTTGGTATATATATGTTCTAGAATTGAGAATGAATGGACGTACTGCAAGGACATCTATCTACATTGGTAATCTGGTATATATCGTACTTGAAAAGTAGTGGAGGAGCTGTTTAGCGATGATACAGAAATTGGGAAGCATGCTGCAGAGTAATTGATCGGCTTTGAAATCACAGAAAAAGCTGATAAGTTGCTAAAACTGATCGCACTATCAACTGTGGTGCTTATTACAATACATCTATGGCGTCTATCCCAACTGTCCACTAGTACACTGTTGATTACCAAATAATGACTGGCTGACATCACTTGTTTGAGGTAGAGAAAGAGTCTTGGTGGAGGTGTAACACATTCCGAGGTTGGGCAGCACTGAAGTAGTGGTCGTATACGTGACCGCAGAATGAAGGTCAGTCAGAATGGAATATCGAGCCATCTCCTATGCTCTCACTGTTTCAGATGAGTTTAGATGTAGAGGTCATTTAATGACATTAGGGCAGCTATTTGGAAACGCTTCACAATGTCCTAAGAATCTTCGAGTTTCCTCACATTGTGAAAGTATTTTATTTTAATTCTTTAGTATGTGTACAGTGTGGGAGTACCAGCAAAATGTTGTTCACTGTGCAATGTCCTATTTTCTGTGAGAGCCAAGGGATAAAAACATGTTCCTGTCAGTTTAGAACCTCACACAGACCTCGAAGTCATGGTGGAAAAAAACAAAATGTATGATGGTGTACAAAGCTGTAGTATTTCACTGCTTCGACGAGTTACAGAAGAAAAAACAATGTATGAGACAACAAAGCGGGGATCTTCTCTAGCGACTGATGATCTGTGGGATATACAGTAGAGGTGATGAAACTTTACATTGAGCTGTGCAAGCGACTTCGATCACTGGCCACCTGCTTTAGTGGGTCAATACCCGTATATTTAATAACATCACCACATAGGTTCAGTGCCAGCACAAAGACAGAACTTGTTTTCGAAGTATCGGAAGATAGAGGTGCAGTGAAGTCTAATCGATTTCTCTGTCGGATGATTTTAGCGAAGATTTATAGTTCACATTTTTACTCTGTTGGATGGTACAAACTAACGATGATAGAATGTTTGGGTGACAGACGTAAATGCAAACTGATGGCAGCTAATCTCCTTCAGACTACAATACCTGTCTGTTGTTTGGAGATGCACAGCAATTCAATAGCATAGCACTTGGGCTCCTTCCAGTACTTCTTCCAGCTTCCACACTGTCTTTTATACTGCCTCGTGTTGCAGGAGAAAGGTTCGTTTTCGCACTGACCTCAAACATTGTACACCATTAGCGGAGGTATGACAAAATGTCCCAATTTGGACCAACGGTGAAAAAAGACTGTGCTGTTGCATTAATTCAGCTCAGCCGGTTTCTCCACAAGATGCGGAAGGTTGTAGATACAATGCTCTCCATCTTCCTCTCTGTTCCATCTTAAATTGGGACGATCAAATGGACAAAGCTGCATGGGGGGTGGAGTGGAGACTGAGTAACGGTTACAAGGTGGAGAGAGACTATCTAAATCCACGTTAGAGTTTTGCTGTAGCGGATAGGTTCGAAGAAGTTTACTGTTTTCAAGATACGAGAGTGGTACAAATATGACTCACCAGTGGCTGTAATCATGAAAAGACGTCTCCTTAGAATCCAACGCAAGTATATGGTTCAATGGAGAGACGTGATTACAAATCGCAGACAGCATTTCTATCAGAAAGTGTAACTCTCTTGGCGACTCTAGTGTATGCCGATAGAACTAAGACCGCTTTTTATGCAAGGTGTCGGTAACATAGTCATACTGATCGTGTTTGTAAAGCGAGGTCCTTAGGCGAAATGTATGTTTCAGGCGAAGGAATCCTTATGTGGTCAGCTTCAAATGTTGGTTGTGAGTACTGTTCCATCAGAAAGAGCATCCTCTTCCCTCCAGGGATTCCCGTTAGAACTATCTGGTGAGTGTAATCTGACAACTGGAAAAGAAAAATTACTCGTTATGCAAAGTGACCCTAATGATCAGTTTAATTAAGTAGCCTATCAGTTCGATATCAGTAACATGCCACCTGGCGAGTGGGCTCGATGGCTAGGGCACCATGCATATGATTCTTGATTTGGTGTTTTTTGGGTTGTTACAATATTTTTAACGGTATTTGAATCTCTCACCTACAGAGGGAGAGGTGACAATCGTAATAAAATCAGATGTATTACCGAATCTGTAAGGTGATATAGTATAAATGCTATATTTGCAACTCCTCTGTGCTGTTACCTTCGGAGACTTGGAACGTTACAAGTCATTTGATTACTATAAGAGACTCTGATAGTGAGGATGAGTCCTGTGACAGTGGTAGACCTTGGCACTGCATCATGAGTCAAAAATGAATTTAATATTCTAGCTCTGTGATGCATGAGGTAATAGATAAGGAAAGATTTTTCTCTACCTCATGAGAAATACCTAGAAGAAGTGTAGCTTATGCCATACTGTTACATAATTTTCACAGCAAGTAACGATACTTCAACGATGTGAAAAAGCATGTATGCCTCGATTTATTTTGTCTTCGAAAATAACTTGCATAAATGGGATAAGTCTACATTTCACATGTGAAATCCGAGGCTTATGGTCAAAAAAATCGCTGCTTAGAATTGGGTAAAGTGGTTTTATTTAAACTGGGGTTGTATGTCGGGGTGGAATCGTTTATTACTACTGTATACATACAAGCTGCAGCTGCCTGTTTTGCAGTGCCTTCCGGCTGGCTTCAGCGGCGATCATGAGGATTCGGCAACCGGAAGTAACAGATTAGCTCAGCCTCTGATGGGTACAGTGAATGCGCCGACCTGTCTGATGCTTCCCATGGCAGCAATGGCTGAGAAAGTGACCAATGTACTGGGTGATAGTGACAGAAGCTGATGTTTGTGTTGCGTGAGAGAAGATTGGAAATCATAGATGTCTGCGCTGGATGTATTGATATCATCCGAATTCCTATCACTCCAACCATTCCAAGATGCCCTAAATGGCCAGGCGTTGTGCGCTCTAGCATAAATGCGTGTCCACGACTGGAGATGCGATTGCAGTGGTGGTTTTCATCTACCTCTTGCGTTAGCAATGGTGGTGTATGAGAGGATTAGTGGACTGCATGTGGAAATCAGCACATGAGTACATGGTACATCTGAGTGTTTCAGTGATCTCCGACATCTAGCAATGACAACTACTGTTACGGACTGGACTGTGGTTTGTGTGTGTCATGTTTACTGCTTGTGAATATATCACACTGGACTCTGTCTTGCTGTGGTATTTCCTATTGTATCTAGTGTATCACAGGGTTGAACATTCCTCCTCCTACTCCTCCTCCTCCTTCAGAATGTAGGAGAGAGAACCTAGTTAGGAATTCTACAGTACTTTTAAAAACCCAATCACGACAAATTCCTGACTGATCAATTTATTCTTTCTGATAGGTGTATTGCATACAAACGTGCATTCTGTATGGACTGGCCTGGCCTGCGTGGGTGTGGGTCTCCCTCCCAACCAGTGTGGATGTGGGCTACCCTGTGAACGGTGAACGGAGCGTGCCTCAAGATCTTTAGATTGTGTGATCGGTAGGATTTTCTTCTCCGGATATGTCTAGTGGAACATTGTGGAAGAGGAGGGTGTGCCGGCCGAAGTGGCCGTGCGGTTAAAGGCGCTGCAGTCTGGAACCGCGCGACCGCTACGGTCGCAGGTTCGAATCCTGCCTCAGGCATGGATGTTTGTGATGTCCTTAGGTTAGTTAGGTTTAACTAGTTCTAAGTTCTAGGGGACTAATGACCTCAGCAGTTGAGTCCCATAGTGCTCAGAGCCATTTGAACCATTTTTGAAGAGGAGGGTGTTTGTGATCTCAGATGTTGGTGTGTACAAGACCTCAGAAATATTTATCGCTACCACCTATTTGTGGTGGAAATTTCATTACTTGACTTGCATAATGTTCTTATATGATACTCAAACGTTTCAAACATATTTTATTACGAAAAGGGATCATAGTAAGGTGGAGGTGAGTGTTTTAAGCAAACTGTTTGACTCCTGTAAATTGTTGAACTTCTAATTTGATAGGGTAATGCAAATGGTTTATTTCACTCTATTTTGATATTGAAATCGTGTCATCTCTCCATTTGTCTCCAGCATTTCCCAATAAGACACTGTATTCTGAGGAGAAATGCAGAACTCCATCTCCAGTTTTGGTTTAACTGTGAGTGCAATGTGGTTCATCTACTTTTCTCGATCTGTACTAAATAGTTTGCTGCTGACATTGTAGTAATTTGCACATCTGCTGAAAATGGCGGTTGGTTTCGAAATATATCATGAACTCTTAGATATGTAATTGTTCTGATTTTCCCGTCTGTACTTAGACAGCAGCTTGCTTCAAAAAGTGAGGAAAATAAAAAAAACAGTTGCCTTGACATCTACAATTCCGGTGGCGAATATAAATTAAGCCTACTCATCGTTTCTGTGAGCTATCAGAACAACAAAGTGCTACAACTGTTTAAATATACCCCACTGCAGTTGATTTCCTGGCAAATTCTCTAAATAAACTATATTCCTTATACCACCTTGTATCCTGTAAACCATTTCCTTACCTAACTAAATTAACTTATTTCCAAACACCCTCTTGCATCACATACATTGTTTAAATAAACAATATTCCACAAATCGTCAGACATCTTTAAACAGTATTTCATATACTGCCATCGTTTTCTAGCCAAACGATCAGTCAACTGAATGTTTTTCCCGCCAATTTCCAGGTTGGGGAGATGACAGGGAGATTTGCGGGCTTCCCACAGGTGGAGGATTTAAGTAATTGATCGATTTAATTAATTATCCAATGAAATTGATATTAAAAGTATGCTTGTATCGGTTAGGCCAATTCCCAGAGGGATGGGGAGGAGGATGAGAGGGGGAGGATGTGGGGGAGGTGGAAGGGTGGTGACCTCTTGTAAAAATCAGTTAACCAAGAAATAGTTCAAGGACTTGTCAATCGAAAGCATGGATAGACCCCAGGTGGTCATACTCCACTTAGCAGAACTATAGTTTATGGACCCGTCAAGACAAAGAGAAGAATAGGTTTGCCCCTGAATGTATGCTTGCCCCTGAATTTAGGCAGTCCTCACTAACAAAACGCCCTGATGCAGTCATTGTCCCACTACTTTCAGTGCCCTCATTGTAGCAGGCATCAGTCTGTGCTTTCCACCTATTTTCTATGCAAGTCTAGAACTCGTTGTCAGTGCCAAAATGTCATCATAGCCAGTGGTTCATGTGAGTAGAGGTGAAACTCAGAAGCAGACAATCAGGGGCTGTGTTCTGAATGACCAAACACTCCCCATCGAACAATGTAGCAGGAGCACCTTCATTCCCCTTGCAGACTGCAGCCGAGAATTGTGATGAAGAATGAAATGCATGACAGTTATGCTATGTGAGCTGCACGACATCAGGCGAAATCTCTGACCAGGCCCTCACACTCGGTGGGAGACACTATTTTCTAGGCTTCTTTTTCTTGTCAACTGTGCAGTCAGAACTGTGCCGCGATCGACGGTCGTACTAGAGACACTACGGAACACGTCTGTGTAAAACTTCATCGGATTTCCACAGTGGTTCACATTTCGCTACCGATCAGAACTTACTCTTCGAATAGCCCTCGTTGTTTGCCCATAGCGAGAGCGTGAATACGAAAAACATGTGATTCGTGTTAGAAGGCGTTGGGATCTGGATAAAACCCATAGTTAGGGGCAGCTGAATCACCCTGTATTACGTACATACATTGTAATTTGGTTATATGATTCCAGTTTAAGAAATGATTATGAGATTAGTATTTTGAATTGATAACGACTTTGATGGTTAAAAAATTTTATCGATCAAATATACTCCTATCTTGCCAGTTTTTAAATGCTAAAATTCTAGCTGTTGTGAATCAATGTTTATTAACAATTTTACTGCCCAGTCTGATTCCATGTGATTTCGAGTTTGGAATAATCTAAGACCTTCCATGAAAAGGAACATAGTGGATTTGTTGAATGAAGTAACCTCAGGGGACTTATTCGTTCACAGTCTCAGAAATCTGAGGCATTTCAAAATGAGTTTATCAGTTACAGACACTATAGTGTTCCTTAGGCGAATCTGTGATGTGTTCTGTTACTTCAAAACTCTCAGGTATTTGCTTTAGAGGAATGCATAAATTAACGTATTTGATGGTTTTAGATTCGGCTTGCAGTTTTTGCAGTTTCTTTCTTGTCCTTAAAGGCCGCTTTTGCCTTTCGTTGTTATTGGGGTCAACTGTGTGTTTAAGCGATATTTTATTATGAATTGATTTTGGAAAAGGCGATCAATACTTTAACTTTTTATTGATATTGTTGTATGTTTAATGTAACTAGATTGTCATCGGCGCGTGAATATCTTTTCATTGTAATCAATGGTGGAATACAAGTTTAGCAATAGTACAATTAAAAAAAAAAAGAATTGTGGCATTTCAAATCGAGCTGCAATAAAACAATACATTAATGAAACTTCCTGGCAGATTAAAACTGTGTGTCGGACCGAGGCACGAGCTCGGGACCTTTGCCTTTCGCGGGCAAGTGCTCTACCGACTGAGCTACCCAAGCACGACTCACGCCCCGTCCTCACAGCTTTACTTCTGCCAGTACCTCGTCTCCTACCTTCCAACCTTTACTCTCTCCTGCGAACCTTTCAGAACTAGCACTCCTGAAGGAAAGGATATTGCGGAGACATGGCTTAGCCACAGCCTGGAGGATGTTTCCAGAATGAGATTTTCACTCTGCAGTGGAGTGTGCGCTGATATGAAACTTCCTGGCAGATTAAAAATGTGTGCCGGACCGAGAGCTTCTGTAAAGTTAGGAAGGTAGGAGACGAGGTACTGGCAGAAGTAAAGCTGTGAGGGCGGGACGTGAGTCGTGCTTGGGTAGCTCAGTCGGTAGAGCACTTGCCCGCGAAAGGCAAAGGTCCCGAGTTCGGGTCTCGGTCCGGCACACAGTTTTAATCTGCCAGGAAGTTTCATATCAGCGCACACTCCGCTGCAGAGTGAAAATCTCATTCTGAATACATTAATAAATTTTTGTGGCTGCTTATTGAAGAAAATTCTCCTACGAAACCGAGAACGCAGCTGTAGGGTCGATGGATTTCACCTCAACATGGAAAACTGCCAAGTAAAATCTGGTGAGGAGTGTAATATAATACCTGTATGTAATACATAATGTGTAACGTAATGTAGAAGATTATCTACAAAACGTCTAATCGAATTAGGTAGAAAAGGATGTTTCATCCGATTTCACAAAACTGTACATTTTCCATGAATGCGGATCAAACTTTGGTGTAAGTTTCAACATATGCGTAGGACAACAAAGTTTTTATTTTGAAATGGACATTCCTATATTAAAATACCATATCTATTGCACGTATGCACATACAATCTTGAGTACATACCGTGTGATAGAGTTTTTGTTTGCCTTTTGCTGATGCTGAATATGCGCCCCATAAGACACATGACGATACCACAGATGCATTTCAGATATCTGCCGTGTCAGATTTATTTGAAAACTCATGCTTTCAATGACTTATTCTTTTGTCATCGACAGTTAGCAGTCGTACTAACTGGCCGTATGCTACTTTCGTACATAGCCGGCGCAATTGTGTAATGCATACGTCACGGAGTCATACCTCTCCCTGAGGGATACTTCGACCACTCTGTTTACTGCTGGTCAACATATACTGGCCTTTATATGTGTGTGCAAATTTTTCATCATCCTGCAAATAGGAGACAAGAACTACCTGAGTGCCAAAAGGAGACTTCTGGGAAAGATATTCAGGAGGATATGCTGTAGCGAACTACAAAAACAAAACAGGTCTCGGGTGAACGTGATTTCTGTTCATTTTGCAACCAAGCAGGTGTATTATAGTAATGCTGCGATAAGTAAAAGACAACGTTGGGCTGTAAGTGTGACTTTCGCCTGACTGTGTGGCTGAATTGGCTAACTGTAAGGGCTCAGTGTACTCTATATTTAACTCTCTATCCAAATATTCTCCCCCAGTGCTTCTAGGTTGGCTAACAGTGCAACTCGTTACAGCTGTACCTCTAATCATCCATCTGGATCCACGTAACTGCTCTGCGGATCTCATATTAGAACCTGGTAGAAAACTATTCCAACCACTTGCACACTATATCTTAACCGTCCCAGTCTCAAACAGGGGGCGGTAAAAACGAATTCCTAAGTCTTCTCGTCCTAGGCATTTCCCCCTATGTATGTGGGCTTCGTAAAAACAATATTTTCGCATTCGGAGGAGAACTTGAAATTTCGCAGCAACGAAAGAGCCATTGTTTTAATGGTTGCCACCTATTCACGCATATCTTATCAAGGATAATCTGCCCGCTAAGCAAAACGAGCTCGCCGTCGTTGAACTTTCTCGATGCCGTTCGTCAACGATATTTGCTAAGGATCCCGTGCCGCACAGCAATACACTAGGAGAAGATTAGCAAGTGCAATGTAGGCTGTCTCTTAAGTATATTTGTTGAATGTTCTAAGTATTCTGTCAATAACACATAGTCTTTGATTCTCCTTCCAGAAAACGTTATCTGTGTGGTTATACCAATTTCAGTTATTCGTAATTGTAATCCCCAAGTACATACTTCAGTTTACAGCCTCATGATTTGTGTGGTTTATCGTATAGCTTTTAGTACTCACGTGGATGACTTCACTCTTTTCATTATTTATAGCCAGTTTCCACTTTTTCCACCATACAAATAGCGTGTCTCAATGATTTCGGAATTCGTTTTGATCGTCAGCTGGCTTTACAAGACGGTAATCGACAGCATCATCAGGAAACAGTCTAAGTGGGTTGCTCATGTTGTATTCTAAATCATTTATATAGATGTGAAAGAGCAGAACACCTATAATACCTAACTGGGCAGAGTCAGATTTAATTTAGCTTTTACCCTACGACTTTTCGTCAGTTACTACCAATTGTGACCTTTCTGACAGGAAATCACGAATCCAGTCGCATAACACAGACGATGCTTCATAGGCACGTAATTTCATTAGAAACCGGTTATGAGAAACGGTATCTAAAGCCTTCTGCATACCTAGAAAAATGCCATAAATCTGACGTCAACTGTCGATAGCACTCGTTACTTCACATGAATATAGAGCTAGCTGTGTTGTTCAAGAACGATATTTTGTGAATCCGTGCAGATTTGTGTCACTGTATTGTTTTCGTCGAGGTAATTATTAATGTTCAAACACAATCGAAATCCTGATGTGTTGTGAAGGCAGCAAATCGCAAAGCCAACTTAATAAATTGGTTTCCCCCAGAAAAGAACGTAAATAAAACATACCGAAAGAAGCCAAGTACTGTCGTTCACTTTTTGACACACAAAGCGAAATCAGTAAATTTGTGTATCATAGCCAAGTAAATTCAATGTAAGTTTGTATTCGTAAGATAACACTGCGGCTCTTAATTTTGTCACTGACTCAAATTTCCGAAAATACATGTCATTGAGTTAAAAAGAAGAAAGAATTAACGGCGCCATCTACTGGTTTTGTGGTGTAATACGCAGTGATGATTATACATAGGATCCACTAAACAGAGCAAACAATTTTAGATTAAATTTTAAATTACGACATCTCTTTCTTCGTGTTACGATTTCGATGAAATAAAGACTGTATGTTTCCACAAGCTGCACTCAAGTTACCCGCGAAAATCCTATGAAAAATCGTATAATAATTTTGCAGATTATCACGTGCAAACAGACAGCTATGACGGTTTTAGGTTAAACTTTACATCATGATATCTTTTTCCCCCTGACTGTTTTTGATGTAATAACGCTCGTACGTTACCTGAAGCCTCTCTCAGGTTAATTGTGAAAACCCCATGAAAACTCGTGCAGTGGTTTTGGAGATCAGTGTGTTCAAACAGACACGACGCTCTTAAAGTTTAATTGTTAATGTAGATAGACGAAGATGGTTATCCTAAATACAATGTAATGCTAATTATGAACCCCTTATACGTCTTTTTAAATTTCATTATTACTAAGGTAGTAGTCACATTTGAAGTTTTCTGTGGAATTAACTGCACTGTAGTCAGCGTGAACCCATCCAGAAAACATGATGTGTTGATACCACAGTGCTTATCACGACCAAATTTTCCACAGGGAGGCACACGTCATATGTGTCATTAGTCTGTGAAATGCCGGAGGCTAGTTCATGGATGTCCAGTCTGCCACTTCATCATCTTGACAAAGTACCGCTTCGTCATCAGTTTCATCTGACAAACTGTTATCCTCATTAAAAAAAACTATCTATTTCTTATTATTCTATTGCTTTCCCTTTAAACTTGCTTCTCTTTTGCTGTTTTAGCGGAACATTTCTTACTGACCTAACTCACTTTCGCTTCTTCCGAAATACTTTTCATTAGAGTGGACGTTAGAATTTCTGCATGTTGTTTAGACCTTGATCTGCTTGAATCTGCAGGGTTTGTAGTCATCCTAGGTACTAGACAAATGTCTAGAACAGACACCGATGCTCTTCTTTAACAAGGCTCAACATCTACGGTAGTGTTATCTCTCCTTTCAGCTTCCTGTACATCAACAGGTGATTCATTCACTGGAACAGAGTCCTTTTCTGAAAACACAACTTGAATTACAGGAAAGATTCCCGTCTTTTTAAAGCCACAAATGGGTTTATGTTTATGCAACCTTGTTGTATGCAGTTTGAAATAAAACGTGGACGTCGGCCTTGCAAATCCTTTGATATGGACCACTCTTCGTTGTAAGCAGCTTAAGAGGTCAGTAGAAAGAAATCATGAAATGGCTGCAATGTATGGGAAGTTAGTGGTAGCAAGGGCACCACTATATTGATATTTTCTTTTCAGAAATTGTAACACAATTTTATTTTGTAAATTTGAGCCAAGGTCTTATGGGACCAAATTTCTGAGGTCATCGCTCCCTAAGCTTACACACTACTTAACCCAACTGACACTGACAACACTCAAACCCATGCCCGAGGGAGGACTCGAACCTCCGACGGGGAGAGCCGCGCGGACCGTGCAAGCCGCCCTAGACCGCGCGGCAATTGTAACACACTTTGGATATGTGACATAAATGACTATCCATTATCAGAAGGGTTGGATCTGCATGTGAAGACTGTGTCTCTTCTGTGATATGTCTCAGCCGTCCTAGCAACAATTCATCATTACGAAATTGCAATGCCTGTGTTATTAATAAGTCCGATACAATGTTCCTTCCGACAAGCATGAATGTCCGAAGGAATAGGCACTGCAGCGACCGGACCTGTCAAGCAATACAGGAAAAGTGTTCTTAATTGCGAATATGAACCCCTTTTGGCTGTATATTGTAATGATTATAACGAATATTTCTACCAGACCAGGACTGAAAACCGATTTTGCAGCTTCATGCGAACCGTCACCTGATCTGCTTCGACCATCCGAACACGAATCACGGCCAGACCCAAACTTTCATATACCGTCGTCAGTGTGTCACCACTTATACTCGTACGTTACGTATATTCTCGTCCAGGAAGGACATACTTATTGAGATTCGAGGGGCTGATACTGGATATTGAGTACGAAATATCAATGTCGGTGTTGTTAAGAAGTATGATGCCGGAACAGGCACCGTAAGGACTACAATAGTCAAGAAATACAGGAAATGTGTTCACAGCTGCAAATATGAACCACCTTAGCTGTATTTTGGAATGATGGTAATGAAAAGTTGAGCCTGATCTGGATTGGAATCCAGATTTCCACGTTACGCGAGCGGTCGCCCTAACTGCTTCAGCCATTCGAGCATGAGTCACGGTCAGACGCAGACTTTCAATTGTCATCGTCCATGTGTCTCAGCCAGCACTCGTGCGTAACGTACGAGTGCAGGTCGTGACATATGGACAACGGCATATGAAAGTTTGGGTACGACCGTGATTCATGCTCGGATGGCAGGAAGTACATAAAAAGAAATGATTACCTTATTAATTTTTGGAAAACTCAGACTACTGAACCGTAGTCTGCGCCACCACAAAAAATAGAAGCAAATAAATAACTGTTAAAGTGACCGCTCGCGTAAAGCGGGAAATCCGGGCTCAAGTCGCGGTCTGGCACGGACTGTCACTGTCGTCATTTCGACACGTATTAGCAACTGAGAGTACATTTCCAGTAACTCGTCAGTGGTCCTTTCTGATTTTGAACAGCCTTGATGTTACCACAAAGTATTTGCATATCTTGCTATTAACTGCTAAATTTCTGTTCACAGTTGTTGGCTCATTGGCCTAGAACTGGGTGCGTCCTGAAGAATCCTTATACCTAGTCTTTCCCAGTTAATTTAGTTACAGGTATGAAACCATCTTTTAACTTGTTTCCTTCGACAAATTCGTAAGCAGTTCACATTATATTTGCTAAACTCACACAGAAAATAATTTCGGCAATTTCGGAAAATGGTCAGTAAGTTCTTTCTCCTGTTGTTCACTACATAGTGATTTTGTGTCCAGTTTTGCACCACCTGTGACACCATTCTCCAAACTGTCGCCCTGTTTCTCTAATTTCCTTTCCTCTTCTAACTGCAGTCACAGCTGAAGCTAGTGATTCTTTTGTCCACAAATCTATAGAAATTTTTGGGGTTTAATTCCGACTCATAGTGAAATAACATGATTCTATTACTAAAAGGATATTAAATTTCACATGTTGATTATGTTGAGATTTTCTGTAAAAATCAATCAGTTCTCCAACAAGCGAAGGGCAATGATACACAGCAGGGAATGCTATGTATTGGCACGCGTGCCATTATCCCAGGTTGCGCCATTTTCATTTGTTCCCTTTCACATTGAAACGGAACGTATAACGAACGAAGCAAAGCAAGCACTTTGTAGTCCACAGTTAACGGAATATCATTAGCAGACTGCAGACCTTTAGGTTAAAACCTATTCTTATCGTGAGTTCCTAGTTGCATATAAACTTGTGCTTAGGAGTGTAATGACAAACTTAAAACCATTAACTATTTAGAAACCAAAACAGCGAATTTCGACATTAATGCCAATTTTTACGTATTTTAACTTTAAAATTCTAATGATACCTGTTGTTCAATATACCATGACGTTCTTGTGCTTTAAACGATTAGAAATGCATACAGGAATCGAACGTGGAAGGACTGAAGGCATTATTTGGGAATGTGAAAGAAAAGGATCTGCAGCTCATAGAATCCTAGCCAACTGCCTGTTCCCAAAAAGACAGTTATTCGTAATCGTTGAACTGACCTCAGATGAAAAAAAAAAGAAAACTGCGCAAGAGAAGAGTTAAGGCTGCCTAGAGATTACAGTAGAGAAACCTCACCTCTCTCCTTTGTTATGCCCGCTCTCTCATTTCAGGAACGAGATGTTATAGTTGAATTTTCGTTATCTATCCGCCAAGTTAAACAGCACGTATCAATTGTGGTATGTATATTGCCAAAATATCTTCTGGTTTCATAGAGACGCTGTTCAGCAGAAGGAAATGCCAAGTACAGATAGTTCAGATACTAGTTGTGTAGGACTGTGGCTGCCACAGTTTGTGCACTATAAGACGTGTGGACAAATCATATTCTAACAAGCATGCAACAAAAAGTTTATTTGTCATGTTTTTGTGCTTCGCAGTTTCTGTTTGAACATTAAAGTAGTACATTGTTTACTGCGTTGTGCATCTGTGCATATTTCCATATCCCTTATTTTTAATTAATGATAATACTCTCATATGTCAACACTGTGCAGTTTATATTATGATTAATTTTTCTGCTTTAGACTTTTTGAGACATATTTTAGTTTTAGTATAGCCTAAATGAGGTAATGAAAGGGCCTATTTTAGGCTCCTAAAATGGTTATTTAGTGACCTGAATATCCCGAAATAGTCATGAGGCACTTTGGTACTAAAAAAAAGCCACAGTTATCTATTTACCTCTTTTAGTTCCTCGAAACCATCTTAGAAGAATTTGCAGCAAAACATAAATCCAACCACAGCTCAAACGTCTCTCATATGCAAATCCGACTTACTACAGCCGTCTTGTGGAACCTGTCACTAGATGTCACTGCACTCACTTTCTCTATGGATTGGAAGCACCTTTTCCACTACCTACCATTACTCCACTCTTTCAAGAATACATGAATAGTCTTCTTCTGACAAAGACGATCATACAATAACCCCACTAATTCTGCACAAATTTCTCTTGCGGTCACATTAATTGGGAATGTCACAAGATGGCAGTAGCCCTCCTGTTTCTGTTTAACGACGCAGTGAGAGCTATGTTTGCGTCCATTTTGTCTGCACTTGCGGAAACCTATGCTGACATTATCGCCCCGAATGTTTAACTCGTTTCATTTTACCACACAGAGATATCCTGCAACTGTGACAAGGTTGAGCCCGTCGGAAACATGTGACTTGTGTATTAAATGCCGCACTCCTCTCTCTAGGTCTGGTCACAGCATCCTTCTACACAAGAACCATTGCAGTGGCCACAGCTTCATTTAACGACTTTGAAAACTTCGCTCGTAGCTTAGGCGTAAACTTCAGCTGGCAATCCCCACTGGAATGCCTCCAGCACCCTTTGCTCTGTCTCCTGTAGATTTGTTGTGTCAGTATTTTCTTTGTCTGTAACATCATAGGTATTAGTATTTAATTTCCTAAATCTCTTCAAAGTATTGGGTATGGAAGGGTCTTCTCTGTACGCCCTACCGATTAGCTGTTCCCGATATTACCTCAGAAGGTGCTCCAACAACCATTCCAGGAAATCGTAGGAGAAACAATTATTTCGAAAACTCTCATAGCACAAAAAATGCTCTCTTGCATCCCATGTTAAGCATAATGGTACTACACTCAAGAATTACTCGTAATTCCATTTCTCTATTTTCGCGGTGATGTGGAGGTGCTTAATGGAAAACGAAACCAGTTCACCAGGTCTAATGTCCGCCCTCGGTATCTGAGTGGTCAGCGCGACAGAATGTCAATCATAAGGGCCTGGGTTCGATTCCCGGCTGTGTCGGACATTTTCTCCGCTCAGGAACTGGGTGTTGTGTTGTCCTAATTATCATCATTTCATCCCCATCGACGCGCAAGTTGACGAAGTGGCATCAAATCTAAACAGCGGCACCAGGCGAGCGGTGTATCCAACGGGAGGCCCAAGTCACACGTCATTTCTATTTTTACCAGATCTAATAAGAAAAAGAGTGACTGATGTGGCGTTGTTTATTTGTAGGACAGGAGATGACTTATTAGGAGATAACTGTTCCCTTCTCTCCTCCCGTAAAGGCTCCAGTTTCCAATAAAACTCTAAGGTTTCTGCTCGTACCTGACTGACTTGATCAAGTAAGGGCTGTATTGAACCCTGAGCTGTTACTTCCCCACCCCAAGTTTCTCACTCCGGCTATTATTATCAAAGTAAATACATCCAAAATATTAGTCGGTTACGAAAGCGAAAAGAATACAAATGTCATGAAAAGTCCATACAATGTTAATCACACTGGTCAACAGCATATTTGTTAGAAGGAATGTCAATGGTGTTCCTAGCTACGTAGCTGCTACCGAATTCTAAAATCAAATCCGTTTTCGAATATTGGGCACCGGTTTCGTGATAAGGTGAGAATGCTCAGTACTGCTTCATTTGGTATTGCTTGTTTAATGTACTTCTGTTTATGTTTTCGCAGATGTAATTGTCAGTAAACAATCAAAATATACACATGGAATTCCATAGATGATCCTCAGTTCAGACATTCACGACCAGGATACGAAGGAGACCGATGAGTCACGCTCATGTTGCATCGTATCCCGTTGTGTTTGTCGCTTCAATCTCAGCTGTAACAGAGTTCTGACGCAGTGAAGTGAGTTGCTGTTGGTTCGGTGAAGATTTATATTTTGTGTGAATCCAGAAGGAGATATGTCTCGCAATTGTATAAATAACCCATATTCCTTTTGTTTTATGTGTGGTAAGTTTACTTTGAAATCGTAAAAACGAAAACTTTATCGTGTTGTATAACAACGATACGCACTTAATTTTGGGAGCAAGGGATTGGCGACCACGAGAAAAAATGCCCCCCGCTCCCAGCATGCTGTTTCACTTGCGTTAAACTCCTGACAAGGTGTTTAAGAGAATCACGTCGAATATCGTTTGGTGCCCCAGGTTTGGTAGGAATCAACTGATCGCACAGCAGACCGTTAGTTTGCGACAAATTGGCTGATGAGAATGTGACAGTGAGTGAAGGTCAATACAGACATGAAGACATAGAAGACTACGATTAAGACAAGCACACTCAGTTAACATTGCACGCCTCCTGGGAATAAAACGACATTTTTTCCTCAAGGGGATCTCGATGCTCTTATTAGTGTTTTTAAACTATCGAAGCGAAACGGGAGCTTGTAGTTTCACGACTGAATGAAAGGAACATTCTTCTTCCTGATGCGAAAATGAGTGCTTATCATCCCCACCGTACTTATTTTTCTGGATATTTATCCAAACAAGATGACATGGTTTTCTGTAATGACATCGATTCCGTTCTCGAGACTGTTGGTCAAGATGCTGTTACCATGAAGGAGGCATATGGGAACTTTAACCTGCTATACACACATATCCAATATGAGAAATACAAATGGCATATACAGAGTGAGACACCTATCTTTGCCACTCCATATACTTCCGAAACGGAACAAAAATGTCAACTAACATAAGTTTCAACAAAATTTTATGATTATTAAGTGGTATGTGTATGTTTTTTTTGTAGCAATGAAAACTAGAGGTACAGTCAGAGACGGAAAACCTCGTTTCACTGTCGTAAAGCTTATATATTCTGAAACGTCGGACCTCAAATGGTGGCAACAGCGATGCGGTTTCTACCATAATGAGGAAGGCGAGGCTTGCCTGCACCGTCCTGCAGCCAGCTGTAACAGAACACTATCAGTATGCATGTTCTACCTACATTTCCCAGTTTAACAGTGTCTCCCACTCGGTTCTACTGTACTATAGTCATCCCTGTTCTAATTCATGTACATAATTAGTAACCTAATCTTTCCTGTTAGAAAACAAATTCATAATTAGTAAGAAGAGTTAGTGAACTAAAAGCAAAAATAACTGTTAAATTTTCTTCCAACAGTACTTTTTTATAATATATTTCCTAAAAAACTAATATTCCTAATCGGTAAAATAGTTCATTTTCTTTATTTTTTGTTTTACCATTATCAAGTATATGTCCATACGTTCAAATTTTTTCTCAAAGAGACGAAGTTAAATTTAATAAAAGTGATGAAGTACGAAATAGATGTTAAACTGTTGATAAAATATATTTTCCTTTTGTTTACAGTTACAAAATCAAAAATTTTCAACACTGTTAACAAAATGAGTTTCATTAGATTTTCCGTCTTATAGAAGATTATCTGAAACATCAGTTTGAATGATTACAAAATTCGTATACAGTTGGAGATGATGAGAATGAAAACAACCATCACCAATATTTTTACTAATATCTCCATCTTTATTAGGAATATTTAAATTATATTTACTTTTTACATTCAGTGGAAAAGAATGAAACAGATAGCTGTCAATTGTTTTCGTATATAAAGATTAAAATTCGTTAAAAATTAGATTATAACATTATTTGTAGATACACAACAATTATAGGATAAACAAAAAAAAGCTATTTAACAAAAACAGTATAACCTTTCTCTTTTACATCATTTTTGAAAAAATATACAACTGGATATTCGGTTTTGTGTGTTCTTGTCCATGAAAATTTCTTTCACTTCATCTCCTTGATTTAGAATAAATAAGTGTTTCACTAACAAAACGTTTTGCTGACCAATTAGCTTTGTAGCCTTTTTCGAAATTTTTTTTTAACTCAGTTATTCTTAGTTCACTGCATATTTTTCTATTTAAGGTTAGTATATGCAATTATTTTTCCATAACTGGTTTGCAGTATACTTTTTTTTCATTTTCTTTCTTGATATCTTCTGGCTTTATTTTTAGTGTAGAAAATTTTGTATTATTACATTCATTGATCAATTTAGAAAGTAAATGAATTCGTTTATAATTTCCTCATAAGTGATTAAGTCTTTCAACAACACCTGCTATTAATTCATTAAAAATTGAATACTCATCAATATTATTTTGTCAATTTTTGGAAATCTTTAACATTAAACTCTTTCTCATTACCTGTTTGTAAATTTCTAGGAGATGAGTGCTGTAAAATTATTTCAAAAGCATCTAAAACAATTTTACGAGTTTTGTCTTCAGTTGGATCATTAGAAGAAAATTCTGAAATTCCCTACAATTTACCTGAATCCATTTCAACTAAATCTGAGTGTTATAAATCACCTAAACCAAAGAAATAAGATTATTTCCTTCTAAATTTTTTCTGATTGGTTTATGTAATTCATTAAGTATTTCTGTATGAATAGTATGATATTGTAAACCATTACATATAATTTTTTCACATATTTTCTGTTATTAGATTAACAACTGAATAATTTCCTTCAGTTCCTTATCTTCCGTTTTTGTCGTTTCTCTTTTTGGATGATGTGTACCAGTAAATTTTTTACATTTGAGACACCAAATATAATTGTCTAAAGGATAATTAAGGTTATTCATTTATATAAAATCGTAATCCACTTTTACTGGAGGAGTTTTAACTTTATCATTTAGTTCTGCAGTCAAAAACTTTGATTTTCGCAATTTTTTATTGATTCCTTAGCAGTAGTTATATCATAGAGATTATGAAATACACTTCAATTTACGTATTATTGAATTTTTTTTAAATCTATTTCAGTTTTATTTTCTCTAATTCATATTTATTAATTTTTTATTTTAATTTTTATTTTGTTTCTCCTAACTCCTTTTCTTTAAATTTTTCTTTAAATTTTGATTCTAGTGTTTCTTTCTTTCTGATTCTTCACGTATTACTTTTAGTTTATTTCCAAAGACTGTCCATTTATTAAATTTAAGGTATAATGAAATTTATAATTATTTGATAACAGTTATAACACAAATGCCAGCCGGTGTGGCTGTGCGGGTCTAGGCACTACAGTCTGTAACAGCATGACCACTACGGTGCCAGGTTCGAATCCTGCCTCGGGTATGGATGTGTGTGACGTCCTAAGGTTAGTTAGGTTTAAGTAGTTCTACGTTCTAGGGGACTGATGACCACAGATGTTAAATCTCATAGTGCCTAGAGCCATTTTTAATTAACACAAATTACTTAATCAAAATTTTATATTCTTTGAATATCTTTATGTAAATCAATTTCTCCTAAATATTTAATGAATTCTCTTACTGTATTTCCACCAAATGAAGGAAAAAAATATTTGTGTTATTTGTTTTATAATACCAAATGGAATGATTAGTTATAGTACCAGAGATATCTAAATAAACTATACCATATTCTACTATATTCTATTTTTTGTCTTTTTAGATAATTCGTCAGTCATAAGAACGCCTCTAAAATTTTTGATTTCTTAATGATATTTTCTGTATCATAATTTTGACAAAAGTTTATTAATTTTTATAATTCTCTGCAAGTATTTATACTCCAGTTCTGTTCTTATCCATTGTGTCTTGTTGTTCTTTAAATTATCTGTCTTTTGTTTTGATACCGTACTGGCTACTGCCCTGAGAGCAGCTAAACATGGTCACAGAGTCACTAAAAAGGTAAAAATATGATTTCATATTTTGTTAGCTCGTAACTGTTTTTCCTTTTTTATAAGATGTTTATTAATCCTTTTGTTATTTGAATACCTAATGTTAAAAGCACATTTCGACTAGTTTTCATCTCTTTTTTTGCTTATGCATAAGTTTAGGTTTAGTTTTATCACTTGGCACCAAAGTATAATCAGCTGTAAGAGTATTCGTTTATTTAGATTAAAACATTTTTAATAATTTTGATTGAAATTACCTTAAGGAATTGAATTAAAAGGTTAAAAATGTCTGTTTAAAATCACCTGATGGAATAAAATGAAAAGTATTATGTAACTTTGAATGAAAACACCTAATAGAATATAATTAAAAATTCAAAGAAGTTGTTTACTGAGATGCTGCTGAATAGTATTGGTTAAAAACAGTCTTGGTTGTAATTTCTTTTTTATGTTTCAATGACGCATTTCGTCTTATTTAGGCATCTTCAGGTTATCTGCAGACCTTGGTTCCTCTTGCGTCCATCTAGAAAAGATAAGCTGAAGATGCCTAAATAAGGCGAAACACGTCGTTGAAAAATAAAAAAAAATCGCAACTAAGACTCTTTTTAACCAATACTGTTTAGCACTGGTTTGCTGTATGCCACATGTGGACTGGAAGAATTGTTACTGATTATATTTTAAAATTTATGACCCCCAACCTATATCATTGAACGCTACATCTAATTCTCGTTTTTGCTACATTAGTCCTCTAACTGCTGTTTCCGGTAATTATTCGCCCAACGAAAAATCTTCGGCATACACTCTCGTCTTTTCAGATAACTGATGTTCCTTATCTGCTTCACGTCTCTTTTCTAAATTTTTATTATATCTACAATGGTTGGAACTTTAATAGTGGCAACTATTTATCTACAGCTTGTACAAAATAGTTATGTGTTTCAAAGGTTTAGTGACCTTCAAAGTAGTCCCCAGGAATGTGTATACTATTTCAAAAAACTGCATAGGAAACTCTTCAAAATCCCCACTATGGCGAGAAAAATATTTTAATGCAAATGACACCTTGTTGAACATAATATGGAAGAGGACAGTTTCTGATGACAAATTGACTCTTTAAGTTCCCAACATTCACTGTCCCAAATTTGTGAGTGAATCACCAGGAACACTGTATGTGAAATGTTCTGTTCATGATTAAGGAGCTCCATTCACAACTGTGAAGCAAGGAAGATCAGCAGATGTTCAGCTCAGGCAGAAGTACATAGAATAAATTCAATTTGATTCAAAGATGTTCAAGGATTTTCAGGATCTACTCCTGTTCATTCCGCCAGCTCAACATTCATTTTATTAGTGTTGAGTGCAAAGAGTTGGAAGGCATAGAGAGGGGTGATGATTATCATTGCCCTCTTAACACTGACTGAACAATGTGCTCTTTTAACTGAGAAAGAATATTTTCATTTGCTCAAAATTTGTTTCATATCATCATTATCATCAGGATTCCCTTCCAGCAAGCTGGGTATGAAGTTTGTGAATGATATGCCTCCATTGGTTTCTGTCCTGGTTTAGCTTTTCTCTCTCCACTACATCCCGTGTTACTCCTCTCCTCTTGAGATCTTTCTTAAACTGGTCTGTCCACCTCTTTCTAGGCCACCCAATTGGTCTTCTTCGTGCTATTTCCATCTCCAAATACTGGCGGGGAGTTCGAGTCGAGTGCATTCGCTTCAGATGACCGAACCACTTCAGTCTCAAAGCACTCATTCTCTCCTCTGTATGCAATGTCACCTGCAGGTCTTTCCTTATATAATCATTCCTGACTCAATCTCTTCTAGTTTTTTGTAGAGCAGACGTAAAGAACTTCATTTCACATGCTTATATTTCACTCTCTTCTCTCTTATTTATGACACAGACCTCTAGACTATACATCATGATTGGCAGGAGATAAGTATTATACATGGTCTTTTGACTGTTTGAGGTACTTCCTTATCCCAGACTAGATTTCATACTTGGGGGAAGAAGCTAGACCCTTTTGTTATACTGTTTAACACTTCTAGTTTGGAACTTCCATCACATGATGTGATGCTACCCAGATTATTGAATCTTTTCATGCATTCAACCGTCTCCCACTCCAGTATGATTTGTAAGGTGTAGGTGTCCTGCTCGTCTTCATTGTCACTGTCTTGTTCCTACTTAGAGTTAACATGAATTTTTTAAATTTTATCTTCCAGTAACCTAGTCTCCTCTGAACTGTCTCTCCACAAATGGCGATATCATCAGCAAAAACAAAAGCGTTGAGATCTTTATTTTCTTTTTCCTTTATTACTTTCATGATTGTGTCTGTAAGTGTAATGAAGAGTGAAGGTAAATCTAACTGCCTTGCTGAACACCTACCTTTGTCTTAAACCATTTTGATCTTCCACCTTCTACTTGTACACTGCTCTCACCACCATCATACAGCATCTGGACTTTTTTAATTAATGAATCAGGAACAATATATTTTCTCAAGCATCCCCTGGTACACTGCCATATGCTGTTTCCAAATCCATGAATACTATTATCAAGTCCCTTCCTTTTTCCCAAAATGAGACACATTGTTCCCTTATTACTTCTGAACCCTTGCTGTTCTTTCTCTGATAGGTGTTCTAGAATTTTCTGAAATCTTTCTTCTATGACCCTTTCCATTATCTTCAGGCAGTATGATTAAAGTGTGATTCCTCAATAGTTGGTGCATTTCTTTCTACTACCTTTCTTGAACAATGGTATTATAGTTCCTTTTTTCCATTTGTCAGACTCTTTTCTTTCTTTCCATATCACCACCAGCATGTGGTGTAACCATTGTATTCCACGGAGTCCTGCGACTTTAATCATACCTGCTCTAATCTCATCTTGTCCAGCCACCTTCCCACTCTTCATCTGTTTCAGGGAATTCTCAGTATCTACGCAAGAGATTGGATCCTGCTCTTCCTCGAGTTCAATGACTTTGGTGTCACTTTCTTGTGCACCTTCCCCATTCTGCAAGATTTCAAAATAATTCTTCATCTCTTCTCTGATACGTTCCATGTCCCTTATAGTATCGCCATCCTCTGTTCCAATCTCTTTTATGTCTTTTCTATCAGATCTTATACTTTTCATTAACCTATAAAGCAACTTTTGGTTCCCTTTGCTATCCTACTCTAGTTTCTGGCTGAATATTTCCCAAGTCTTCTCCATATCTTCTTTCACAATTATCTTTGCTTGTAGTTTCTTTTGTTGGTATTCCTCCTCCAGTGTTGTCACCTTGCATTCATATTTTGTTTCCAGACCCTGGTTCTGATTTCTTTCTTCAAACTCCATGTTTTTCTTTGCCAATTACATTTTTTAATTGCATCTGTTACTCCATCGTTCCACTGACTGGTTTCTTTGTCTTTCACTTTACCCTTTGTTTGCCGCATATCTGTACAGCACTGTTAATTATTGCCGTTTTAAATAGGTTCCACTCTTCCTCTATAGAATCCCTTTCAGTTTTTGGCAATTTTCGTGCTACTAGAGTTTGGAAAGTTTTTTTATTTACTTCTTCTTTAAACTTCCACACCTTTATTTTTGGTATTCTTTGTACAGTATCCAGACTTTTCATTTTGTAATTTAGATCAGCTACTAGTAGCATGTGGTCGCTATCCAAGTGCTCACTTAGTATGACTTTAGTGTCCCTTAATTTTCCTCCAATTTATTTGTCCATTAATATGTAGTCTAAATTCGCCATCACAGCCATATCTAGTAACAGTATGGCTATCTTGTTTCTTGAAGAATGTATTCTTCAGTAAAAGAGGATTCCTTATGCACAGATTTAGAATTTCTTCACCCTCAACATTTCGTTTTCCGTATCCAAAAGGGCCCATCACCTCTTCATATCCATTTCTGTCCATGCCGATCCGAGCATTCAGATCCCCAGTTATCATAAAGTTATCCTCTCTAACTTGGTCTTCCAATTCTTCAAGGAATTTTGTTTTCTCTTCCTCACTGCACCCTTGCTGAGGTGTGTATACTTGGAGTATAGTAAAACTACTCTTTCCCAAGTTCACCCTTGCTCTAGTTATCCTTTCACTTACGAAGCTCACATGTGTAACTGGGTCAATATCTTTGTGAAACACAAACACCACTCCACTTTTGGCTCTTTATTGTGATGCTGCTAGTACAATTTGTACCAACCTCTCAGAAATTTGGAATTTTTCCCCTTCCACTTGGTGTCACTCAGTCCAAGGTTATGATTATTTCTCCTCAACATCATCTCTACAAACTCTTCAGTCTTTCATGTCGAGGTTAGTTCATTTAATGTTCCCACTCTCAACTGGTTTTTGTCTTTTTGTAGGGTTCTAGTGTTCTGTTCTTGTTTAACGTATCTTCATGCGTTCCTTAGATTTTCTTCAGGCAGTGAAGAGCTGTCATTCGTTCCAGGGGAACAAGAAGTGCTGTCTACATTAGGTAGTTTCAGTCTGAGGCTCGTTGTTTGATTGAAAGGAATGACAACTTCTTATCATCTGCTGGCCTGCTAAGCCTAATGGATCTGAGGATTTTCTTTCAGTGTTTACTCCCTCAGCCTTTGAAGATCCCCACAAAGCAGTGGTTCCACTCCTCATTTGCCCTTAGGAGGGAAAGGGTTCCTCCTCCACAAGCTGCACAGTACCAAATATGTTCTTCTCCACTGTAGCTGCCATTACGGACTTCGCCATATCCCTGACAAGGGTTTCATAGTGGTAAGGAAAACGGAGAGGTTTAGGATAGGATAGGAGTCAGGTCGTTGTTGGAAACACTTCAACTGGCTCTTCCTCTTTGGCCTGTCCAGCATGAGTGATTCTGCTGGTAGCTACGCTGCCGCCAGCTATTGTGTATTCAGAGTACACAAAACTCCTCGTCTGCATGGATAGTGCTGCTACGTTAAGGTGGTGTTCCCTGAGGGGGGACACATATATCACATTAAAACACAATTTTGTTATATGTTACGACTGGTCCTGGTAGAGGTTCGAGTTCTCACTCAGGCATGGGTGTGTGTGTCTGTACTTAGGATAATTTAGGTTAAGTAGTGTGTAAGCTTAGGGACTGATAACCTTAGCACTTAAGTCCCATAAGATTTCACATGCATTTGAACATATTTTTATATGTTACCAATTATTTAGTACACAATTCATAATAATTAATAAATATAATTCCTTACTGACATATTAAGCCAAGGTCTGAGGCAAGAAAGTACTAAGTCACCATTAATCATGCACCCATTATTTTAATTGCCATCTACATCAGGTTTTTCAGATATATATGGCATTTTACAAAATCAAAACATGTATAACTAACATAAACATACACAAGTAAAGGTACGAAATCTGATTTAAAGAAATTTTTGGATCTATAAAATGCATTTTTCTCAGAAACACAAAAGTGGAGCATAGTAATACTTTGCTCTGAGATGTTCAACTAATGGTTTTCCATGAGTTTCTAATTTCCTGAACTTGTAAGGTAAATTAATGAAAAATCAGTTTAGATAAGGAACACCTTTGAATTTTAATGATAAAAACATTGAATTTATTTGTTAACAGTTTTCTGTTTTAACTTTTTCATTGTAATGGTGTTTATTTCAATCTAATTTTTCTTTATGGGTTATTTTTAATCATTGGATTAATTGGTGGACATCATTCATCCAAAGATACTACACTGGTTTTCTGTAAATTGTTAAATAAAATCTTGACCCTTTTTCTTTATAAGTTTCAATTGGACTCGAAATTTACTGGTATTTTTATGAAAAATAAATATCAAACTTACTTTTATCAAATATTATAATTGTTGCCTTTACTTCATTTTATTTTAATTGGATTATTATTAGAATACAATGTACCAGAATGATATAATGTACCAACATACTTTGATAAATTAGCAGTATCAAATATTTTATTATTTTTTTAACATCTAATGGTTGTGCTTCATAATTAAACTTTCTTGTATCCTTAACCTCTTCTTCATATTAATTTGATAATTCTCAAATATCTGTTTCACTTGCGGTATAATCCATATCATATTTTCTGATTGTTGGAATGTCGTTAAATTACTCAAAATAATCTTGTGCTGATGTTAAAGATAAATAAGTTTTCCAATTCATCTATTTTCTTTAATTTAAGTCAATGCGTTGTCAACTAATTCGTCCATTATATTAATAAGAGCTTGATTTTATTTCTTATATGTTACCATTACTCTTTCTTTATTATTAAAATGTACAAAAGGGATATGGCAAGTAAATATCGATTCTCTCCTTTTTATATTTGGGGTAAAATGAGTCTAGTTATATCTTTTTTCCAGCAGTAGTGTGAATTATTTCCTTCTATAAAATAGAGTAAATATAGATGGTCTTATCTTTTTTAGGTTTTGCTGTATATAATGGATGTACTTGACATTTCTATTAAAATTCTAAACATTAATTTAAGTCTCCATTTTTGCAGTTTCTTCAACCTTAATTGGTAAGTCAGAACATATAAGTTTTTGATCAATATTGAGGTCATCATTTTATAGCCCATAAAAATGTTTTTGATATTCATATGTGACATTAAAACAAACTTTTTTGTGGTATTTTTTCTGGTAGTATGATGTAAGATGAACATCTTAATGGAACATAATTAATAATTACTAACTGTAGTCTATAGTTCTGCTTACTGTCCAATCAGAAACATGAGCTTGAAAATTAATCTTTTCCTTTTCTTGAAATACCTTGTTTCACTGTTCTCAAATACCTACAGTATAGTGTTTGATTACCTCATTCCTTAACTTTATTATTTGTCTGCATTTTATATTCACAAGAAAAATTATAACTTACTTTTAAGTTTTAGGTAACTAAATTTTCTATAACAGCTTTCATAATTTCTGGTTTTCATAGATTTAAGAAATGATTAGCTTCAATTGAATTTATGTGATCTTTGAAAATTATATTTTGTCAAATTCCTCTGAATGCTACCTCAGCTAAAAACTAATAAATTTAGTTACTAATAATGAGTTTATTGTTGTGATAATATGGATATATTTGAAAAATCTGAAGAAGTAGAGCTTCCACCAAAAGAAAGAGTTTATAATAAGTAAATGATTCTGATATAAGTGAAGAATCTCATTAACATGCACAATTAGTTTGGGGAAAGATTAATTTAAAATATCTTGGTAAATATCATGATTTATATCTTAAAAGCAATGATTTACTATTACCTTATGATTTGGAAAATTTTGAGAAACACTTTTCTAATATTGTTGCAGCTTGGAGTGATACAGCACCTGGCTTTTCTTTTGATATTATGCTAACAATAACTAAAAACCGGTTCCACTATTACCTGATTATGACAAGAGTATAACAATAAAAAATTCGTAAGCTTTCAAAATTTAAGCAGACTGATTGGTGAAAAAAAATTAGATTTAGAAACAAAAGTGTGAATCAAAGGAAAAAGTGATTTTCAAAAAGACCTCTACAAACTTATGAATGAAGCTATTTTTTAAAACACAGTGGAAAATGTAAAAAACCGAGTAAATAAAAATTAGACACA